>NW_011889176.1:56899-68081 GCF_000151845.1 Pteropus vampyrus | reverse complement strand
GAAAGGGGAATAGACTTTTCTTCCTGACAACTTTTCATATAGAACTTATTAAGAGGTGAATTTTTGTTTTATCTTCTCCCTTTCTAAAGAAAACTGTAATAAAAGTCTTCACATGTTTCCAAGGTACAGCAAGGCCCCACCCTATGGCCACTCTGCCTAACCAAGGGGCCAAGGCCAGGGTGAGGATGACATGAAGAAAACATTGGTAAACCAGATGAATCGAAAGCGCACACTGGCAGAAAGAAATGCTCCTGGGACCGACAGGAAGCGCGTGTGTGGGGGGAATGTGAACTCAGAGACAGAAGTGAAACACCACAGAGGCGTTCACCCCGAAAGGCCGGCAGAGCTCTGACCTGTCAAAGGCTCAGTTCCTGTTCGTCTCAGAAGCTGTTGAGGCCGCTTTAATGTACATGCGCTTGGTTACTGAGCCATGGTGACGGTGGCAGAGTGGCGCCATCCCACCCCTGCATGAAACCCCGAGAATTATTTTGAGGTTTTACCTGGAAGTACATAAAATTCATCAGTTTTGTGACTTCAGGCTCGAGGACCTCCACGGTTTTCTCATAAATCTCCACTCTATTAGGCTGCTCATTACATTTCACCTGGGAATAAAGAAGTATGACCTGAAGAGGCTTTAAGACAGCTGGGTGTGAAGGGGGAGCGTGCTCTTCGGGGTGGGTAGAACTGGGAGGAGGAGTGTGAAGGTGTTGGGAAGGGGCGTGGTCTGGCTGGGGTGAGGTGGGGCTACTTGCGTGGAACAGGGTCTGGCCGGGCAGCGGGGTGGGAGGGGGGGGACTGGTCCTGCTGGGCAGGGTGACAGGGTACCTGCGGGATGGCCCGAGAGCAACTCCTCCAGGTGTACAGCATGACGGCGTACTCCTGGCCCTCCTCCAGCATCTCATTCTGCAAAGGTACACAGGGCAAATCTAAAGCAAGCAAGGAACAATCGCGACAGGGGAGATGCGGAATCGCTAACATCTAGCGGCATACAGTCCTGACACTCCCTTGAGGGACAAGCACCGGGACCTGTGTGCTCAGAGACAGCTGCTAAGAAGCCGGTGACGCTACGATGCTGATGGTCCAAAAGGTCACAATGACCCCCCAAGACATCTCCAAGCCGGTGACGCTACGATGCTGATGGTCCAAAAGGCCACAATGACCCCCCAAAACACCTCCATGCTACCACAGGCCAGAGAGGATGTCAGTGACGTACATGGACCTCTGTGTGGCGCCAGCTCGGCCCAGGACATCCACCACAGCAGCTACGCCTCAGCTCCACTCAACCCCAAACCACCCGACGGCGATGCGGACCTGAGGCTGGGAACGGGTGGGGGCTGGGGGGCCGTGCAGCTCGAATGCACACAGGGTCCTCCTGCTCGTGAGGCAGCCAAAGCAGCTCCGCCGTTCCCAGTGCGGGCGGGAAAGCTAGAAGTCTCTGCCACACCTGACATCCAGGAGTGTCCGTGAGTAGGGGACTGCCACCGTTTAAAACTGCTTTAGTGTTCACTCCTTTCACATTGTTCCCTTTGGCAAAAATGGTAAAAACTGCACAGATGTTCTTAAAAACTTCAAGTACAATGTGGTGATGTTTTTAAAGTCCTTTAAAATGTTCACAACCTTTGCCAAGTAACTTCACTTCTAAAAATCTAGCCAAAGAGATGAACTATGTATTTAGAAAGATGTTCATTATGATATTTCTTCTTATTGTAAGAAAAAAAGAGAAACTAAACTTGCCAAAAATAGTTGAATTGTGAACATTTATAAAACGTTCAGGAAATCACTGTAATAGTTATGTCAATGCATTTCCCTTATGCGATCTAATCGCGAATGCCGTGCGTGCGCACAGGTGCGCAGGAGAGAAAACGGGCCCCTCGCAGTGCTGAGCGTTTTCTCTGGGCCACAGGTATGGAAAACAAAGGCTTTTTAAAAAATACTGGGCACATCATTCACGTTCTTCTCTTTTCCTCACAATGTATCCTACGGGATGGTGCAGAGAGGTGTGTGTGCCTCTGCAGGAGGCGCCGCCCCCCCAGGGGACGACGAAGACACGCGGGAGGAATTACCATGCTGGAGTGGACGGTGGCTTGCTCAATGTATCTGGCAATACCGGTGACAAACGCATTCCTGTCTTCGAAGTTAGTATTGAAATTGGGCTGAAAGGAGAGGAAGACCATCACACAGTGGCGGCATCAGCGTCACCAGCGGCCCGCCCCGCAGTCCCCCGGCACCCACCTGGTAGAGCAGGGAGGACGGCGGGGGCTCGATGCAGGGCTGCTGGTCGGGCAGAGGCAGCTCTTCCAGGAGGTCCACGTTGGACAGCGCATCCTCCAGCGTCACCTGGGCCGCCATCCTGGCCTCTGAGGAAACAGTCACCGTGCTGTGAGGGCGGGCGGGGGCACTCCGACAGTCCTTGCATGGTGAGGAAATCAGGCGCCCGCTCGCCTGACGCCTAACCCACAGGCACTGGGGGCTGCCAAGGTGGTCATGGCCAGTACCCAGGTTCCGGCGTCTTTCCTAGGGCTCACCGGCAGGGGAGTCACGATGCAGCCTCTCCTGGCCTCCAGGAGTGTCGTGATGCGGGGCACATGGGCCACCACACTTGTCACCACCTCCTGTTACCATTCCCATCTTGGGGCACTGTGTGACAGCCCCTCACTGGGCAGGAGACTGTCCGTCCCCTCTAACCACGACCGCCCCAGGGGGCCAGCACGGCCTGGTGGAGGCAGCAGCCATCCCCCGAGCTCCTCTGTGAAGGTTCCAGCTTGCGACCCCAGGAGCACAGACCCGGCCTGCAGGGACCGGGGTGAGGGTCCGGGTTGAAACGGGAGGGGCTGTGGGCACAGCACTAAGCGCAAACTCGAGGCCGTGCAAAGCAGCACGGAAATGGAGGCCACATAATCGAAACGCGTGTGCCGGCCGCACGGGAGAGGGCCCGGCACGCTCCGGCCTGCCTCCTGCCTCCTGCCTGTGGGAGGGAGAAAAGGCCACACGCCAGACCCGACAAGATCAGGGGAGGCCAGCATGGCGGTCCCTACAGACCCAGAGGCCGCAAGTCACCACGTAGGATGGTCTGAACATAAAACTTTCTAAAAAAGCAGTCACATCTCGGGCCTGCAGCTTTCTTGAGGCAGGTAGACCGTTACGGCTGGTGAGCAGGTCTCCTGCCTTTTTGCATCTGAGATAACATGCCCTTGGAATGTCAGAGTCATCGCCTTCTCCCAGACCCCTCAGGGCATAGCCCACCGCACCAGAGCGCACAGAGGCCCTCTCGGTTCTCTTGGCCCCCGCAGACCATCTCAGTGTGCTGCAAACGTTGACGACGAACTCCCTGTACCCACCCACGTAAAAGTATGCGTCTCTCCGTTTCACTTTTTGTCCAATCCCAGATTCTCCCTGCCCCTTTAATTTACCACCGGCAAACCCCCCTTACGTCTCCTCCTTCGGTTCTAATGTGTAAAACAAGCGGCAAAACTGCCATTCTCCTGGAGCACTTTCTTAATCTGTTGAGATTTTGTTTCCTGGCAATTGTCGTCAGTTTGGCTCAAATAAACTCATTAAAATTCTCAACAGGTCTGGACACTCCTACGTCGACATGCTGCACGTTGCTCTGACCCTGGACGGGTACAGGGAGCAGCTCTGACCCTAGACTGGACACTCAGGGCGGCTGGGTGCAGTCCCACCCCAGACGGGACACTCGGGGCGGCTGGGTGTGCTCCCAGAAGGCGAGAGTGGCTGGCGGGCTGGACAGAGCACTGTGGTGGACGGGCAGGGCAGGGAGGGTCACCAACCTCCAGGGTGCGGGGTGCTGGCTGGAGAAGCACAAAGAGAAGGAACCTCAGGGCCCCTGCGCACCCCAGGGGCAGCGCAAAGGGGAAGATGCTGGCAGGAGCCCGCCCCCAAGCTGCGCATGTGTGGAACGGACCGCTGTCCCATCCCCCACCCCGTCCGAGACCACTGCCAGGTCCCACATCGCGCTGAACAGACACTGTCACAACCCGCAGAAGGCAGAACCACAGCCTACAGCGATCCACGTTGTTCACCTGCTAAAGCAAGACCCAGAGTCTCCTATCATAATATCCAAAATGCCCAGCTGCAATCCAAACTAATCAGCACCCAAAGAACCAGGAATGTCTTAACTCCTACGGGAAAAGATGAACAAGAGACGGCACCGAAATAACTCAGATGTTACAACTGCTTAATGACTTTAAAGCAATTTCTACGAAAATGCTCAAACAATACAACTCTCAAACTGAAAGAAAAATCGAAAGTGAGTAAAAATATATATATGTATATCTTTATGTAAAGAAAGACTCAAATGGAAATCTTGGAAATTTAAAAAACTGCCTATATGAGCTCAAGAACAGAAGAAAGATTCGGGGAACTTAAAAGAATTGAAATCATCCATTCTGAAGAACAGAGAGAGAAAAGATCGAAGAAATGAAGAGCCTCGGGGACCTCTGGGAAGGTCTAGTGTTCGCATCATCAGAGGACAAGGACAGCAGACGTGGCAGTAGCAGAAAAGCAGCTAAAACAACGAAAAACTCTCCGATGTGGCAGGAGAGGTTTGCCTACAGATTCCAGCAGCTCATGAGACCCCAAACACGAGAAACCTAAAGAAATCCACACCCAGACACTTCCTAGCGGGAGGAAAAGCGTTCACTGCCTAGAGAAGGGAATGCAACCTCTGTAGCTTTCTCCTGAGGAAGTGGAATGACACTTTTTAACTGAAAAGTGTCAAACCAGAACCCTACATCAAGAGAAGACATCCTTCAAGATCGCAGATGCAGATGAAACGCCGACACCCTCAGACCGAGGAAGAGGAGGAGGATTCACAGGAACAGGCCAACGGAAACTCTTCAGGGACAGGGACGAGGGGAACGATGCCAGGAGGAACCCGGGACTCGAAGAAAAGGGAAGGGAGAGCGACAGACAGGGCGTGCGCCCGGTGGCAGAGACGGGTGCGACGCGGAGCTCGGAGCACGGTCTGATGGGGTCTGCGGTGCGTTCACACGCAGAGGGGAAGGGACAGGCCCGGCGCGGTGGGGAGAATTCTGCACCCCTCGCAGAGCTGCGAAGTGCTGATTCTGTGCAGCCCAAAGAAGAGAAAGCACGTACTTCGTAATCCTCAGGGCAACCACTAAAAAAAACTGTACAAAGCAATGGAACTTATAAAAAGATCACAGAGAGTAAATTAAAGCGGAATAGTAAAAAATGTTCAAATGGCCTAAAGGCAGGTGAGAAAAAGAAACAGCAATGAAAAAAGAAGGATCTTCCTCGGGCCACGTGAGGACACAATAAGAGGCTGGTGTCGCAACCCAGAAAAGGCCCTGGGATTCTGTGACCAATTCTCTGGCCAGGTCCCCACGCCAGCAGCAGACTCCAACTGGCTCGGTCCCGGCGGACTCCCGCCAACCACCACCACTTCAGGGCCAGCGCAAGTCAGAGGTTGTCACCTGTACTTCCGACCGACTGGCTATAAACCAGAGGTTCCCAAAGCCCTCTCCCTGGATTCAATTGATTTGCTAGAGCGGCTCCCAGAACTCAGAGCAACAATTTACTCACTTAACGTTTAGTAACGGACCGTCAGTTTATTATAAAGGACATAAGTCGGGAACAGCCAGGTGGAAGAGACGCACAGGGCCAGGTACAAAAAAGCACCCTGAGCACCCAAGCCCACCGAATGCTCCATGCTTCCCAAATGTGCACATGCTCATCGACCCAGAAAATCTGAATGGACCTGTCCCCTGGGTTTTATGCAGGCTTCCTCATACAGGCACGACTGACTAAATCACTGCCATGGCCGTGGGTTCACCTTCCAGCCCCCCTACCCTCCCTGAGGTCAGGGGATGGGACTGAGAGCTGTGAGCCCTCCTCTGGGGGTAGGTCTCCTGGTAAGCAGCCCCCATTCTTCGGAGCCTTCCAAAAGTCGCTTCATTAACGTGAACTCGGGAGTGCACGAAAGGGGCTTGCTGTGGGTATCTTGGCGCCCTTACCCGTCTCATCACTTAGGAAAGGCCAAAGGTTCTGGGAACGCTGCCAGAAAGAGACGAAGACCAAACGCACGTGCTCTTTATAAATCCCAGCATCGTGGGCCCTCACCAGAACTCGACCGTACTGGCACCCTGACACTACGACCTCAGATTTCCAAGTCTCCGGAACTGTGAAAAATAAAATTCTATCGTTTATAAGCCAAAAGGTCGGGGGGGGGGGATCTAAGAGGAATCAAATAATAAAATGATCTGCAGAAAGAACGCGGGGAGGAGGCCAGAGAACTAACTGTCACGTCAAGTGACATCCAGAGCCCGTGACAGTGTGGCCGGACTGCAGGACGCCTGATGGACACAGGACGAGTCCTGCTGTCGCGGCTGACAGTTCACCCACACCCTGCAGGGAAAAGTCCTTGCGTCACATCCCACGAAAAAGGAGCGCGACCATTCGTTCCCTACAGCTGTAACCATGGGGAGCCTATGGATCGAAGGCTGGCATGCCTCTCTGCACCCCGCACCCTATCTTTCACAGGGCACACCCATACCGTCCAAGGGAGATGGGAAAACAAAGCCTCTAACCCGTAACTCCCAGGGCTAAGAATGACGTGTGAACTGCACACTCCCCAGCACTCGCACATGGGCTTTCCCGTCCTGCTCTTGTTCTCTGCCCTTTTCTTCGTCTTTCCTGTCTCCCTCCGTCCCGCTGGCCGTCTCGCGAAGGCTCTGTCTCTGAGAGGAGACCGTGCTCTGCCTGAGCCGCGCTGCCGTCTCTAGTGCTGGTGTGCACCTGCGTTCCCTCCCGCGCTCCGTCGAGAACTCTCTCAGTGCAGAACTGAATCTCCACTCGAGGGGACTGCCCTGTCCAGCATCAGAACTAACTGCAAACGTATCAATAACTACACTGATCGTAAATAGTCTAAATACCCTAGTGAGGAGACAGATTGTCAGAAAGGATAAAAACTCCTGACCCCACACAGTCCCGCGCTGCTTAACGACATACGTTCCGAGAGGCGTCACTGGGTCTCGTGAGAAGATCACGAGGTGCACTTACACACCTAGGCTACGGAGCACAGCGGGTCTCTTTACACCAGCGTCACCACAGTCGTGCACTGTGCCACCGCAGTACGATGTCACTAGGCGACAGAACTTTTCAGCTCCACTGCAATCCCATGAGACCACCTTCACACACGTGGTCCGCCGCTGGCTGAAATGCGGTCACGTGGCACATGACTGTAGTGCCAGCTCCAAGAAACACTTCGAGTATCACGCCATCTGTAGGTTGAAAGTAAGAGGGTAAATGAGGAACCATGCAGGCACCAGTCAAAAGGGAGCTGGAGGGCAAGGACATCACCAGGGACCAGGAGGCACACCGCAAGACGTCCGGTCACTCACCACTGGGACAGGACAACGCTCGGTGTGAGCGCGCCTAGCGAGAGCTTGAAACCACAGCCAGCAGGCTCGGACAGAAGTGAAAGGAGACGGAAGCCCACGGGGCAGGAGGAGCCTGCAGTGGTTCTCACTGAGGGACAGGGAGCAGCAGAACAGAGGCACGGGACACAGCCGGGACCAAGTGGCCCTCACTGGCACCTACAGTACACTTCCGGACAACGGCAGATCCATTCTGCATGTTTCTAACTGTAAACTTAAAACACAGCAGATACTTTTCAAAACATCTCGTGTCTTTGAACACAAGGAAGATAGCCTTTTTCTTTTTATTAGCAACTTCCTTCTATCATCACGACTTCCTGTTCCACAAAAGAACGGAGAGGCCCAGGACAGGGGCAGCATGGAGCCGGGTCCTTGATCCGGCCACTGCCCTGCAGAGCCAGCATGGGGAGCCCCGGTGGTGTCCACACAAGGCACCTCAAGGCAGCCTCCTGTGGATTCAGTCCCGAGTCCACTTTCGGCCCTTCCCAGGGCCCAAGCCCAGGCTGCGTCCCGAGGAGCAGCCTCGGGGCTTGGGCAGTTCCTACATGCCAGCCTCTCTGCGACAGCCACACGGCCCGTATAACCAGTCACCCTGGCCTCGCCACAGAGCCCACAGGACCCCAAGGAAGTCACTGGGTGGCCCTGATAAAATATGGCTGGTGGACGTCCTTGTGCGAAGAGATTAGGGTACAGGCAGGCACAGAGGGACAACCACGTGAGGACACAGAAGGACGGACGGCAGCCAGCCAGCCACCTACACGCCAAGAACAGAAGCCTCAAGAGAAACCAGCCCCGTCAACGTCTCCATCCTGGACTTCCAGCCTCCAGAACCAAAAAAAAGCAGGTAAGTGTCATTAAGTCAGTCAGTCTGTGTGGCCCTTTGTTACAACAGCCCTAGAAGACACACAAGCCCTCTGGAAAGGTTCTGTCCTGCAAAGCGGCTGGGGTGGGAGACGTCCGGGTCCCACGACGAGTCCGGCTAGCGAGGTATCTGAGAGAGAATCTTAAGTCACAATCATGCTGGTTTCAAGGTCACAGGAGCTATCACAGGCCATTTGTCTTATTCACAACCAAGAAGTCTTAAAGCCACAGTTCAAGGCACATCATTTCTGTCCCCGCAGACACACGCAGATGGGAGGCCATCATGGTAAAGTTCACGAGAGATCTTACCGGGGCGATGAGTGTGTCCTAAAACTGTGTTACGGTGAGGGCTTCTCAACTCCATAAATCTACTAAAATCACTGTACACTTAAAGGAGGTGAATTTTATAGTATGCACATCATACCTCAATAAAGTTGTTGAGAACATTTTTTGCTGGTGTATTTGACTGGAATTGCGTTAAATCTACAGATCAATTTAGAGAGAACCGACGTCTTTACTATGTTGAGTGTTCCAACCCACAGCCACAGAATGCGTCTCCATTTATTTACATGATCTTTACTTCATTCATCAGTATTTTGTAGTTTTCAGTATACAGATTTTGTATGTGTTTTATTAGATTTGTCTAAATAATTTTCGGGGAGCTACTGAAAATGGTTATCTTTAAAATTTTTACTAATTGCACACTGCTAGTATATATAAATAAGATTTGTCTACGTGTGCTGACTTTGTATTATGTGACCTTGCTAACCTCACTTACTAGTTCTAATAGTTTTTTCATAGATTCCTTGGACTTTCTATGTAATCACATCACCTGCAAATAGAAACAGTTCTATTTTCCCGTTATTTTCATTTTTTTCGTGATATTATAACACTGGATAAATAAAGTTTTTTAATTATGTAGATGTAACTACTCCATGCTATGCCTAGGGCTGCTAAGGACTAGCTAAATGTTGGTAGCAAAGAGAGACCAGATGGGACAGGTGGATTACTTAAAGTTTTACACTATAAAATACATTTTTCTAATGTAAATGCTTTAGAAAACACAGCAACAGCAAATGTTCCTTATACAGTACTTTTCCTATATGAACTCATGTGAGCTTCATAACAATAGATATTTTTTCCATGTTACTTAAGAAGGAAAATGGGCCAAGGCAGGCCAAGCAATGGGCCCACCTGGGCTGAAATGATCGATTATGTTGGAGCGCACCTCTTGCCTGGACCCAACTTGTTCCCACCTGCCCAAGTCTCTGCCTGTCCTCCCATGGCTAGCTGGGCGGCCCCGGGCAGTGACTGAGCTGACTTCTCTATGAGCTGATGCTAGTGAGAGCAATCAAAAGCCAGGACACAGACAGTCACACAGACAGGCAGAGGGGACACTGGCCCCCTGGGGAACCCGCAGACAGGTACTCCTGGAGTGGTACCTGGGCAAGCACAAGCACAGTGCCTTCAAAGAACCGTAGGTGTGATTCAGTAAGCGTGTGATGGTCAGGTGCCAGGGTCTAACATTTTGGGGAAGATATTTTTGGCAGCTTCTTCCTCATTTTTAACTTGGGGTGTGTGAGGCAGGTGGCTGGGGTCGAAGTCTGGCTCTGCCATTTACCTGGCATGTAAACTGGGACGCATACTTCATTCCTCTTTGTTAATTTCCTCAACCCCAAAGTAGGAATAATAATTACACCTCCCTTTAAGGGCTGTGAGAATAAGGAGAATGCAAACTACAGAACAGGTGTTAGCAAACTAAAGCCCACTGCCTGTTTCTGTAAATAAAGTTTTATTAGAACACGGCCACACCCATTCGCCACACAGCATCTGTGCTGCTTTGGAGCTGCAACAGAATGGGTACTTGTGACACAAACCATATGGCCCACAAAGCTGGAAATACTCATTATCTGGACCTTCACAGGAAGCGTAACCCCGGCTTAAAACAATGCTGGATCAAAATAAGTACTCGAGAAACGTTAGCTATTATGTAAACCCCAATTCGCCTCCAGAATGATAAACTGGAGTATGTGCACGAGACAAAGACACAAGCATTGACTGTGGTGACAAATGCAAAATAGCAATGTCAACTGACAGGAGGCTGATCACATCAATTATGGTACGTGGTGCTACGGAACTCTACGCGGCCATTAAAACGAATGAGAGAATTCTGAGTAGATATACCGTCCATGCCAACATGGAAGAAAGTCTCCCAGATCTTTAGGTGAGCCAAGATTTTCAGAGAAAAGGTATGAGGATATATGCAATATAATGTGTTTATACCACCAAAACGACAGACACACAAAAAACAAGCACTGCGTGCGTGCACAGAAAAAGCTGGCCGCTAGGACAGACGGAGGGGGGAATTCTGCCTTTAGTATAAACGGGTCTGCACTGTTCGAATTACTTAACGAGCTGGAGTCTGAGCGTTTTCTCATGGCTTAAAAATAGTGCTGGAATCTCTCGGGCTGAGCCTGGGGGTCCGCTTATCTCACCTTTGTCCGCGCGCGCCAGAGGCGGCCGAGTGTGGACGAACCCTGAACGCACTGTGCTGACGAACGAGCGCGCGGGACACCGCGCCAAGAGCGAACCTGCGGGAACGGAGGGCAGCTCGGCGGCGCCAGCGTGACAGACGGGGCGGGGCGCCTCCCCGGGGACAGCAGGACGGAATTTTCGGGGACACGGAAGCGTCCTGCATCCTGACCGGGGTGCGAGTCACCTGACTCTACGTGTCTGTCAAAACTCACTGAACGGACACCGAAAAGCGCGTTTTACTAGATGTAAAATTCAAAAGAAATCCGCACACACACCCCGAAAACCCAAACCAGAGAACACCAACAGCGCGGGGCAGGTTCTCCCCGAGCGCCCGACCCGCGACGCGACCGCGCGCTCACAGGAAACGCTCC
>NW_011889176.1:36110-56234 GCF_000151845.1 Pteropus vampyrus | reverse complement strand
CCGGCTGCCGGCCCGGGACAGGACGCGCGCGGTGGGCCCTCGCGGCCCCACGAAGAGGCTCCAAGTGACTTTGCGGTCGGGGCCCACACACTTCCAGGCGGATTCCTGCTTCTCTCGGCCGCGGGCTGTCTCAACGTCAGACTGCACAGGGATTTTTACACTGCAGCTGAAGTGAGAATACAAAGTCACGGTATACTGTGACAGTTTAAAAATGCTGTAATCCCTAGAGCAATTAATAAAAATCAGAGGAATCGCTAAAAATCCAAAAGAGGAGAGAGAACGGAATGCTAAAATCTACTCAATCCAAAGGAGGAGCAAAAAGCACACAGGACAAACTGTAAAAAAAGAGCAAGCTCTTTGGCTTAAATTTACCCGTGTTAATAATTACGTTAAATATAACTGGACTAAACACTCCAATTAAACAAAGTGTCACTCTGGATAAAATGAAGCCCAAATACATGCTGTTTAAAACAGGCATACTTTGACTATTAAGGACGCGAAGAGGTTGAAAAAGATGGAAAACACCTTACCATGCATGTACTAATCATAAAGTTGTACTAATCATGTACTAATCAAAATGTCAAAGCAGACCTCAAGACAAGGATGTCGCCAGAAACAAAAAGGGGCAGTTGATAAAGAGAAGTGGGTGAATTCATTCAGAAAAATTATTTTCAATGTGTAAAAACACCAAATAAGCTTTGAAGTACTTGGGAAAATTTGATAGAATCAAAAAAACTCAAATACACACTCATAATTAGAGACTTTAACACTCCTCTTTTAGGAACTGATAGGACAGGCAGACACAAAAATAAAAGAGAAAAATTATAAAAGCAATTAACCTATTTGACCTAAATAGTACCCCAACAAAACAGAGTACACTGTACTCAATATGTTCAAAACCTTTATACTGAATCTGCATGGTATTACTAGAAAAAATTAGTTTTTAAATACATATGTCGTAGTCACAAAATATACCACGTGCTAGGAAGTAAAGCAAGTCTCTACAGATTTCAAAGGGTTGAAATTATATAGAAACTTCTCTCACCATTGTGAAATTAAAGTAAAAAGCAGTAACAAGACAACTTAAAAAAACCTCAATATTAGACTTAAATAATGCAATTTTAAATCTTTTTGACCAAAGAATTGCAATAGAAGTTCGAAAACATGTTGAACTAAAAATTAATGAAAAACATCAAAATTTGTGAGATGCACCTGAATGAATGTTCATAGGGAAAGTTTATCTATGAAATGCATATATTAGAAAACAAGGGAGGTTTAAAATCAGTTACTAAAATTCTACCTCAAAAAAGGTAGAAAACAAAAATCAAATCGAAAGAAGTGAAGAAACAATAAACAGAAATCAATGAACTAGAAAACAAAAGACCAAAGAAGAAAATCTCCACAAAAAGCTGACTTTTAAAAAAAAGTAATGGAAATCTCAATAGTCCCATATTGGTAAGAGAAAAAAAATAAAGTTGCAATTTTAAACTTTCCCTCGAAGAAAATCTCCAAGTCTATATAGCTTCACTGATGAAATCTATAAGACCTTTAAGGATGAAACAATACCAATTTTTCAGAGCCACAGTAATAAAATTGAGTAGTTTTGGCATAAGGATGTACAAATAGGTCAATGGAACAGAAGTGAAAAGTAATTCCTGACGAAAGCTGAATGTGTGTGTCTCCCCAAAATTCAAATGTTGAAACCTAATCCCCAATGTGTTCGTATTTGGGGGTGGGGTCTTTGGGGGTGATTAGGTCATGAGGGTGGAGCTGTTAATGTGACCAACCTTTTAGAAAAGAGACCCCAGAGAGCCCCTCATCCACGCTATGTGAGGACACAGCTTGTGGACCATGACGTGGGCTCTCCCCGGGGACCACACCTGCCAGCGCCATGATCCTGGGCTTCCCAGGCTCCGGGACTGTGAGAAATAAACGTCCGCTGTTTTATCAGTCACCCAGTCTCCGTTACTCCGTTACAGCGGCCAGAACCGACTGAGAAAAGCTCACACCTATGTGGTCCGTCGATTTTCAGTGGAGGTACCAAAGGAGTTCAAAGGAGAAAGGAAAGTCTTTTTGTTAAATGCTGCTAAGCAACTGCATAACCATATGGAAAAAAACGAACCTTGACCCACACCTCACACAAAAATCAACTCAATATGGATCACAGACCTAAATCTAAAAGCTAAACATGCAAAGCTTCTAGCAGAAAACATAAGAGAATAATTTTAGAACCTTAGGATAGAAATAGGCAAAGATTTCTTAGAATAGGAAATGTACTAACTTTTTTGGTCAATATCACTAAAACAAATGATAAATTGATCAAAAATTTTAAACTTTTCATCAAAGGACAGTGTTAAGAGTGTGAAATGCCAAGACACAGACTGGAAGACAATATTGCTATACACATAACTGACAAAGGAGTTGTATCAAGAACATAGAGAACCCCTACAAATCAACAATAAAACAATGCCCCCGCCCCCCGCAAAAAAAATAGGAGACTTCAAAGAAGAAACTACTTTGGAAGTCTCTTATGAAGTAGGATGTACATATATGCTATGGTACAGTAAATCTACATCTATGTATTTACCCGAGATAAATAAAAATTTATCTCTACACAAAGACTTGTGCATGAACATTCTTATGAGTTTTATTCATAGTAACAAAAAACTAGAAACAACTCAAGTGTATAACTAGAAGAACATAAACAAATTTTGGTATATTCATACATTGGAATGCTACCAATTAATAAAATTGAAAAGAATGATTGATCCAAGTATTACCAGAAAATGCACAAATCTCAAAATTACTGCAGCTTTACCAGAGACAAAAAAGAATACATTGGTTGGTGTGAGCAAGATGACACAGGAAACCCCAGGCCCGCATGTCTGCACGCAAACACCGAGCACTCTAGAAACCAGGTAAGGGTCGCAGTGACCAGACGAACGCACAGCCGAGAAAAGGTTGCACGCGCAATGTTCCAAGCAAACTTTACACCCACTCCCTCCCTCGTGTGCACCAGTTAGGAGGGAGCCACTCGGTTGCCGGTTCCTCCTTTAGGGTGGAAGGAAAAAAGTGGAAGTTGTTTCCAGCGTTCTGACTTGTCTGGGGGATTTCGGGGGCCTGGTTTTTGCCTGACTCAGAGTGGACAGGAATGAGGCATGAGTCCGGGCATCAGGCTGGAGGCTGATGAGGCTGATGAGTGCGGTGCGGGGTGCTGAGTGTGGCAGAGCCGCTGGGGGTGTCAGAGCTCTGGGCACCTGGGGACAAGAGATTATGGATCGAGGAACACAACAGAACACCGAAGGCCGTGGGGAGAAGCAGGGTGAGACTCAGGGAAATAGACTTTTTAAAAGGCAGCTGTATTATTCACGGTGACCAGGACATGGAAGCAATCTAAGTGTCCTACGATAAAAGAATGGATAAAGCTGTGGTACATATATACAATGGAATATTACTCAGCCATAAGAGATGAAATACTGCCACTTGTGACAACATGGATGGACCTCAGACCAGACAGAAAAAGTTGAAAACCACCTATCACTTATATGTGGGATATAAACCCAAAAGCAACAAATGAACAGGACAAACAAACAGAGCCTCATGGACACGGACAATAGACTAGTGGTTACCAGAGGGCAGGGAGGGAGGGGAGAGGAAGGAGGTAAACGAGGTAAAAGGGATCAGATATGTAGTGACAGAAAGAAATCTAACTATGGGTGGTGAAAACACAATGCAAAATATATACATATATATGCCTTACTATTAAATTGTACACCTGAAAGTCACTAGATTTCGTTAATCAATGTCACCATAAAAAATAAATTTTCATTATTAAAAAAAAACTAAAAGGTAGCTGTGTATACTGGGGAATCGGAACACACACACACACACACACACACACACACACACACACACACACACGAAACACAGTACCAAAAAGCCCTGATAAGCCCTGAAGCCTTCATGCCGCGCTGGTGGGCGAAGGTGCTCCCCGCATGGAACTCATCTGCAAAGACTGGGAGAGGAACCTTTTTTCCAAATGACCAGTTTTCAACAGGAGATCACAAGGCACACAAAGCAGCAGAGAAATATGACCCATGCAAAGGAACTAAGTAAATCTCCAGAAACTTGACGTAAAGAAACACAGGCTTCCAACTTACTTGAAAAAGACTTTAAAACAACTGTCTTAAATATGCTCAGTGAGCTGAATCAGAACACACACAGAGAACTAAAGGAAATCAGGAAACAGACTATAAACATATTTTGATACGCTGACATATAAACAAAATCAGAATGTCAACAAAAAGACAGAAATTACAGAGATTCAATTATAGATCAAGCATGTTGGGAGCTTGAAAGCTGTCACTGTGCTACCAAGCAAAATAACAAAGGAACTGAAAACCAACAACTTTTTAGTTCCATTAGAGAAGTGAGGTCACAGGGCAAACTGCTGACACACAAACTAGAGAGACAGGCAGGAGACAGAGAACCCACAAACGGAAACCTCTCCTGGAGCCAACGCCAGGGTAGGAAAACCTGTGGAGAGACCCGGTCTTGGACAGGTGTACACATGGTCTCATGAGTTTTACGTCCACGAGCCTCACCGGGTTCACAGTGAAGGTCAGAGACAAGTCCCCTTGTGCTCCCAGCATGAGGAGGGAGCAAGGAACCATTTGGAAATAAGCCAGAGCCCGTCCTCAAGAGAACTATTCAACAAGGCCGATTCTCCCGGGGTTTTAGCACAGCGTGACCCACCAGAGTGAAGGGGAACACTCGATGCCAGCCCCCGCTGGCCATCCCGTCCCACTGCAAGGAGGGGAAAAAACTGAGACACGCCTGTGAGGTGCACAGCCCAGGGCACAGGCCACTGAAAGACAGAACGCATCATATTCCTTGCCAGCAACGAGGCACCAGGGTGTGTGGACTTGCGCATACATCTCTCAGATGTCGGGAGGACACATCCCTCACCCGAGCAAGGCCTGAGCAATAACAGAGGCGAGCTTGCAGATCAACTCCTTGTCCTCATGACACAGATGTCTTCTGGAAGACATCAGACAGAGCGGGCACGCTTCGTGTCCCTGTGCCCTGCCACGCCCCGGGGCTCTCCTCCACCCTGGACTCCTCCCGCGGCCTCCTGTGACTGGGGCTGCCCTTCACTGGAAGGTGGAAGCACACAGTCTCATGAATTCTGACTTTCCCAGCACTCCAGTCAAAACAGCACTGTCTTATCACCCTAAAAAGTTTCTTCCCCTCAGCCCCAGGCCTGACAACTGCTTATCTGTTCTCTGCCCTATGGTTTTCTTGTTTCCAGAACATCATACAAAAGAAATCATACATCACGCAGCCATCTGAGGAAGGATTCTTCCACCTAACAGTTTCTGAGGTTCATCCAGGTTAAAGTTCATGTCTTCTCACTGCTGAGCCGTATTTCGTCACATCAATTGGTCACATTATTTATTCAGTGGCTGACGGACGTGAGCATGGTTCCCGGTTTTGGCACCATGAACAGAGTCCCCGTACACATCTGCGTTCTGGTCTCTGTGTGAACGCACTCTCCTTTTCTCTCGGGTAAATAACTAGGACTGGGTCTACTAGGTCATGATAAGTTTAGTTTAATGTTACAGAAAATGAAAAAAACTCTCTTCTGAGGTGGCCATACCGTTCAGCATTCCCACCAGCAGTGTATGAACGTTTCAATTGCTCCACGTCCTCGTCAGGACTCGCTATTGTCAGGCTTTGTTTTGTTTGCCATTAACAGGTGTACAACGGCATGTACTGCTGTCGCTTTACAGGAAGTCTTGAGGTGAGGAAAGTTAAGTCCTCTAACCTTTCTGTCCTTCAAAATGGCGTTAGTTATTCTACGTCCTTTGCACATTCACATAAATTTTAGAATCAGCCTGACATCTTATCCTGTTGAATCTTCTCATTTCGAATCTCCATTTTTTAAAATGAAAATATTTCCTTCCTAAATATACTATAAATAAACTTACCTTCTATCGCAGATTTAGAAAACACTGATAATTCGATTTACAAAGGAGCCACGTTTCGGAGGGTCTGACGTGATGAATTTTTGTTTCGTGTGAAGAACTGCAAGCCAGGACAGCCAGGCCGGCACTGTGTAAAACCCGACTCCTGCACCAAACTGCTTCAGCGGAGCAGACGGCTGCCAGTCCCACAGGCCTGGACGCGCAGGGGCAGATCACAAAGAGCCCGCACCTCTCTCTCAGTGGGCAGGCTATGCGGCGGTATTTCCTGCCATCGGAACAGCTGTGCACCCTGGGCATGTGGAGGCCTCCTCAGTGAATTTCTCCAAAGCCGCAGAGGGGGTGGGCACCTGGGGGGGGGCTGGTGTAGACACTGCCGTCAGCCTGCAAAACGTGCTCATGCTGCAGGGCGACCAAGACTGTAGACGGGGCAAGGCGCCCCGTGTTGGGCTCTGAGGCCATTTGGAGTTGAGTGGTTGTTAGTGAAAAATAGGTAGTGACTACAGTGCAGAGTCATAAATACTAGAGAAATGCAAAAAGTATACCAAAAAATGCAGAAAAATGGAGTGGTGAGTGTAATTTTAGCTGACAAAAATTGCTCTGAAATGCCAAATGACAGTAGGTACCTACAGCTAGCCCTACATAAAGTTGGCTTTTACATTCATCGATGCTGGTTGAAGCTACTTTCATTTTAGAACTTCCCAAGCACATTAAAATACATTTTTCAGATGTCTACGTCTAAGACAACCTTCAGGGAAGATAGCATGTAAAACTCTTCCGTGACTGAGTAAAAGGAGAAAGAAAAAATTTTAAGTGCTGTAATTTATTTTTAATATTAACAATTACATGTTCAAAAATGATATAATTCACATCTGAAGGTATCAATACCATAAATCTCTAACTTGCAGGAGGAAATATAAGTATAAACAGCTTATATACACTTTTCATTATTGACAGAATTTTAGACACATAACCCTACACTATCCAATAAGCTTCAGAGAAAACAGCTACACATCCACATGTCAAGACGACAGACAAGTTTTAAAAATGAACCTCAATAAAACAATTCTTACTTCTCGGTTACATGGAGTGGAGATGTATATACATGAAGACTGAGTCTGAGGTAGTTAACTTTGTTCCATGCCGGCCATGAGTGACAGGGCTAGAGATTCCACTGTGGGAGGAACAAAAATAAGTTAAAAAATAGGAAAATGTCTGAATAAGGCTTTGAAAAATTGAAAACTAAAATGTATTTCAACACATTTTTTATTTTTAATTAAAATACTGATTCTTTTTAATGTATAATGAAAATGATAATCTCCACTTATTAAATACGAATTGAAAAAGTAGGAGTTATTTCTACTTCGGGTCGTTTTAATTTTGAGAACAAGAAAACCTGGACATTTCAGTGAACAAATCACATTTGTTCCACATGTCGTAAGACCTGGAGCCCATTCATGACAAAATGCCACATTCTGACCTGCCAGTGGAACCGACTTGCGTGTAACAGTCGCCCATTCAAAGGCAGATCAATGTGTCAGTGTTTTCCCCAGCACAGTGTTTCCCGAAGGGTCAGCTATTCTTAACAAGCACATCGCAGTGTGAAGATGCAGAAACGGGAAGAGGATAACCCTGCACGCTTGTCCCAAAGAGGCTGCAGAGACACTCCCTCGTCCTCGTTGCTGCTGCTTCAAGCTCTCTTCTGCCCTGGACTCACCGCACAGACTTCTGCCTGCTCCACGGTGTGTGTCAGGAAGCCTCGGGAGTTTTCAAACCTCTTTAAAACATCCCTTATCATTTGAAAAGGAATAGTTACACATGATACTGAAGCGTGACAAATCTATTCTGCCATCCGCTTTATTTAATAATAAATAAAGCGGAAACCCACGGGTACAATCAATGAGATACTGGAAGGCAAGGTCTTTAGTCTCAGGGTTTCACATTTGATAGTCGCTTGCCCCACGGGAATTCTGCAGACTCAATTCAAAGCATGGCACAACAGCTGAGGGACTTTCCCGGTTTGAAGTGGTGAATATTCTAGTTCTTCGTGAGATCAATAACGAAACAGTAACATGTAGCCTTGGTTCAAGAAAGTATAAAAGCGGCCATATTTTAACACGGTGTACTCACAGTGGGGAAAGGACCCTCTACAGACGGCTTTGTTTAAAATGGTCACAAGAAACATATGGCAGTTTTTAAAATCAGACTCCATTTTCTCTATAGACTCCATTCTAAGAAAGAAAGTAAATTGCAATTTAAGTAAGTGCATGAGGGGTTAATCGGCAGGCTACAAAATATCTTTGGAGTAATTTCGAATGTATCTCAGTTTAATTATATAGAATCTTACTTATAAAGATTATAACATAAAATATAAAATTTCCTGCCCGACGTTAAGTGAAAATTCTGAAGCTATCTGAAGGCGTGTCCTTATGACACAGCACCGCTGTTTCAGGGCAGTGCTGAGTTCTGGAGCTGGGTGGCTGGGGTTACTTCCTTTTGCATCATTCGGTTGCGTTTTTTACTTTCCGCAAGCATATCTTCCTATTAAAATAAATAGCACATACAACCCTAAATTTTAAAACGACCTAAAACCCTTCTATTACGTGAAATATGAAGGCGAGAACTACCCAGCGGACTCCCACGCACCCCCCACATCCCGTCGCGTTTGTAGAAGCAAGTCTGACATCACAGCATTTCAGTTATAAATGCTTCCGCGTGTATACATTAAAGACTCCTTTTAAAACACAGCCACACCACCATCTGCTTAAATGCGATCATTTTTAGTATCATCAAATAACCCAGGCAGTGTTCAAATTTCACCTGGCTTTTCCAATTTTTCACTTTTCTGCATTAAGTTTGAATCAAGATCAATTAATTTCCAAAAACAGTGATACTTAATATGCTTCTAAGTCCTCACTCCCTCCTTTTTTCTTAGTCAACTTGCTGAAGTGAAACAGTTCAATGTTAGCAAAGCATTTGCAGTAGGATTACTGCTTTCTCCTCCGCCCCACAGTGACAAAGAGAAATATGGCTTACACACTATGAGACAGCAGTAATAAAGCGAGTCAGAATTCTGTTTTCATCCCTGCAATTACAAATTTTGCCTACCATCTTAGTTTACGCCTTCAGAAAATTCTGGTACAGCCACAAGTTAAGATTTAAAATGAGATTCGCTCTGTAATGAGCTCTCATCTCATTACAACTAAGTGGCAAGCTATCGTCACAGGAGCCGCAGCAGCCCGTGCAACCAGACTTGCTCTTTTATGTCAGGGGAATGCGAACGGCAGCGTCACATGGGGCAGCGCCAGGGGCTGGGGGTTCACTGTGTAAGGTGCCTAAAAGTCTAACCGAAATGCTGCACACCTGAAACTAACATAACGTTGAATTTGAACTGTAATAGAAAAAAAAAGTAATACCAGCATTACATTAGTTCTATAAATGAGACAGAAATGAACAAACTGCTGAGCTGTACGTCCCTGTTAGCAGCAGAGGACGAGACTATCGACAGGTCGGAAGGCTGTCCTCTGACTTTCGACAGGACAGGTGTGAATAATACACTCTGAAAGTCAAATGTACAATTATCCTTCTAGAGCTCATCTAAAATACAGCCTTGGACTATAATCTAGCCTGATGCCCACAATCTGCTTTCCAATAATTCAGCAAGTGGGAAGGGGACTGGGCAAGAAACACAAGGTCAAACTGGTCACTGCCAGGGACCACTGGACTGGAGTGACGGGCATCTGAGGTTGCTATGTGATCTTCTCTCTATTTCTGTGTATAATCTAAGGCACCACAACAAAAATTTAACATAACTTCTAAAACAAAACAGGAATGTAACCTAAGGATATCTGCTTGTCCTAGTTAAAAGACTTCAGAATTTTCTTATCGTTTATTGCTCATAAAAGAAAGAACTGGACAATTCCCGATACAGCTAGTTTAGGTAACCAGGTTCTTCGGTTCTTTCCTTAAATCTAAGTGGTAAGTGATGTGTTACCAATATGAAAAAAAGGCTCCCGGAGAGAAGACAGTGGAAAGGGAGGATGAACGGCTCACGGCACAGAGGCTGCACAAGCCACATACTCACTGCCAAGCCCCCAGGCCCGCCTGCCAGCCGTCCGCAAACAAGAGCGCCAAGTTCAACACCTTCATGATGGCTTCCTTCACAAAGCTGACCTGCAGATCAAAGCCACAGACAGAACACGGGCTCTGTAACTATGTTTGCGCACTGCCACCAAACCTTTTACCTGACTTAAATGAGTCACAGAAAAAGCTCATCAGTGCAGTGACGGCCTTCTACGTCTAAAAGAAGGCGCTGGGCTCTGAACAAAGTACGCTTGGAACTGGGCCACACCTGCTGCACCCGTGGCACAGGTGGTGTTACTGCAGTCTAAGCAGCAGAGCAGGCTGCCGTTTCCTGGACGGCCACTTAAATTCAGCAGTGAAATAGGCGAGTACTGTCCCACACAGTCACACAGAGGGGGGCGCCCTTCCCGACTGGAGCCCTAGTACCCCACGACGACAGGTACAATTCTCGGCTTGAACCCAAGAGCAGTGCAGAGTGAGGGCAGGCTGGCGACACAGTTTTCATCTGCTTTTCTTATATATAATTTCCGATAATATGGCATAAATTTGTAACCTCATTTGATCTGGTCTTTCCCTAAAGAATATTCTACAGAAGCTAAATAAGTATAAAATTCCAAAGCAGGTAGACCGCCTCCTTTGGCCAGCTTCATTCCTGCCTCAATGGCCGAGTCTGCAGGTGACATCTCATGTACCTTTTCTCTCAGCAGACATCGATCATGGATGGTTGACAAGTATCTGTAGTGAATTTTAATCAATTGATCTAAATCCTTGGCTTCCTCGATTTGATGTTGAAACTCCAGCCCTGTACTGTGAAGAATCTTGGAAGAAAAAGATGAAAAGTGCAATCAGATTTCTTCTTCGAGAACCTGTGTGCCACACAGATTTTTTAGCTACCTCTTCTAGCCCCTCGCCAAGTCTTCCTTCAAAAACCACATCTGCAAAGTTTATCAAGTTCTGCTCATTAAATGCCGACATTCTTAGCCTAGAATGATGGCAGGGCCCTGTCTGCCAGGATACCCACTTGCAGTGAATGAATGCCTCCCTCGGGACTGACGGACCGTTCTGGGGTCAGGGTACGAGGTACGGGGAACCGTTTATCAAACCATATAGAAAATGTACTGATTTTTTTTTTTAATCAGCAGGTAAATTGACGTGTTTTATAAGTTCTGCAGGCATAAATGTACTCCAAATAGAAAACAAATTCAGCGCCAACTTGACACTCCTGCCACTTACGCCCAGCAACCGAGGGCCCCGGGCCAGCCTCCGAGGGCTTCCGTGGTTGCACAGAAAGCGCGTCGGCCACGGGCGCCGGGCCTGAACACGGGCTGAGAGGCCCCACTTCACGCAAACGGCATAGGTTTTAGAACTCACGTGCTATTGACTAGACACTTTTTTAACAACCATTTGAAACCCCAGATGAGCACTGTCCTCCAGTAACACTGCTGCTGTGCAAACAGCTGAAGTCTTCCGGAACCTCCCGAAGAGCTGGTTTTAAGACATTTCTGAAGTTTACTTGGTAACGAGCTACTTCTTGTTTTTTTAAAAAAGCCTAACATCTGGCTGCGTCTTCCTCACGCTCCACACTAGCCTGACTCTGGCTGTTACTGGGAACAGCTGCTACTACTGACTAAGTTTCAGGGACGACAAGGCAGGTTCTGCAGGCAATTCCGAAGGAGCACTGCCGGCTGCACCTGTCCCCAGGGGCTGCTGACAAGAAGGGCAGCAGACTCCAGACACGTGCTCCGGCACGCTTAAAACACCCCCCACTGCCATGTGGTGTCATGATCAGATTTTGAATATGTGCTCTTTTCACATGCACAGCGTGCGAGCATGTTGTGAGCTCCTTTGTGTCTGTGACCACGCTGCAGGGGATTCTCCGTGAAGACCTGTGCCAGAGGCGACGGGGCCGAGGCACCCAGACGGACACGTACCCTGGTCATGATGTAGTTGTGCAAGCTGTTCACGAAGTGCATGAGCTTCACTCTCAGGAGGAACATACGGTGAATCCGCTGTCTCACTGGCTCCTCGTGCGGTCCGAACGGGGCGGCCGTGTCCCGCTCACGTAACAGTGCTTCTTTGGAGTGCGGTTTTTCGGCGGCACTAGCCAGTTCTGCAGAAGATGAGAAGAGCAGAGTGGGCGGGACGAGCTCCAGCACCCGACCCCAGCACTCACAGGGCGGGCGCTCGGACGGCAGGCCAGCGGCACAGCTGGGACCCCCGCCTTCCGTGAAAACTGCCCACATCACCGATTACTGCTGTCATCGAGAAGGTAAATGTGAAGTCCTGTTAACTTGTTATTCCAATTTTTCCTGTCATCTAAGAAGTATTATTCTGGCTACACTGAGAATCAAGTTATTGTATTTCAGATAAACTGGACATACAGCTTCCAGGTATTTCATTTGGGGGAAGTTAATTCTGACGTCTGTAAAACTGGTGCTATGAATACGTGTCATTTTGACACTTATGTATACAGTAGAAATGACCAAAGACCACCAACCTTTCTTTTTGAGGGCTAAAATTAAATTATAATTTATCTGTTGAAAACATATCTTACCACCAAATAGTAAAACATCCAGACTGTATTTTGCCCACTTGATTTGCAATAAGAGAAGGAACACCTGATTATAAATTTTTTGGCATTCCAAACTTATAACGATGTCCACAGGCCATGGAACCTATGAGAACAAAAACAAAAATTTAGAACAGAAAGTAGCCCATGACTCGCATATTCTCATTTTAACAGAAAACAGCGTTCTTAGGCAGAATGGCACCACACACCTTGTAGCTCAGCGTCAGGCCATCTAACACGTGAACGGGGGCTTTCTTCTTAGCTGCGTCAACATTTTCAAAAGATATAGCTAGACTAGACAAAGAAATCTCAGTTTTAGTTTGTGAAAAGAGAATGCTCACATAAAAATGCTCTTTAAAAAAAAAACTATCATTTTAACATTTACTTTATTTACATCACATTCCAAACAAGACACTGCATTTCATAAGAGAGATGTAAATATGCCAAGAAAGGCACACTTTCCGGCATGTGTTCCAGGACAGGAGTTTGGATTTAAAATAAGGAAGAGGAGAAAAGTTTTGAAATAATGGGTTTGGCTACAAAAGAGGACAGATAGTTAACAACTGTAGTCAGCTAATCAGGAAAAAAGATGAAGTAAGGAAAGAAGGTAAAATTATAATAGACTGGGTGCTCAATTCTGGTAAAATTCAGGCAACAGGCTCAGCAGGGGACCCTGTGCTGAGGTTGTGAGCGGGACGGCTCTCCTCGCTCGGGCTGCGGTGACTAGAACGGGGTCGGCTTCCACAGCGAGCACCCACGCACCCACCGCTCGGCCACTCTTCCGATGCTGGTTTGAATGGGCCTCTCGGTTCAAGTGACTAATAGCACGCGGAGGTGCCCCTGTGCCCTGCACTAGGTGGGCACAGTCCTTGCCTCATTCACTCCTCAGAATAGTCCTGTTGCTGGACTGAGCCCTCACGTCACTGCCCCTGGCTGCAGAGGCACTGCGTGCTGGGGCCTGGGTGCAGAGCAGGAAGGGTCATGTGCAAGGTGGAGGCGGGAGAAGGTCAGATGTAAAGGGCAGCCTGTGATTTATGAATTGCCAATTCATCCCATGTCACAGGCACTAATCAGAATTTAAGTCTGTTATGGAAGCACCCACTAGGTACTTAACAGGCACCTACAGAGCACCTCATTTGTCAGGTGCCGAGTGAAGCAGATGATGGACAGGTCCCTTCTCCCCCTCCAGGGCTCACGACACAGAGCAAACAGGTGGAATTACTGCGCCTCCTCCCCGCCCCCGTCACTGAGGAAATGCAGGGTGCTGCCCAAAGCCAGGCCACGCAGAGCATGGGAGCAGATCACAGCCAGGCCATGCGAATGGGAGAGCATGTCCATGGAGGGTGTGGGACACCCTTGGCGGGGGAGGGGAGGATGTCCCACATCCTGAAATGTCTAACATGGCAGGAGAACACAGCGAGTCTATATGTTTACGTGCACAAGAACCACAAGACGCACAGTCAGAGGCTCTCCTCACAGAGGCTCAGCCACGCTCTAAGAGGTGGCCTGCAAGGGGCTAGTGGAAGGAAAAGCTGAGATAGAGCAGTCAGAGCCTCAGAGAGGAGCCTATGAGCAGCACCGAGCGGTCAGGGAGGACATAATCCAGGGGCAGAGCTGGCCAGCCAGGGACACATGGGCACCAGGACGGAGGATGCGGTCCGGGTGAGCCCCAGAGTGCCTTTGGGCACCAGGTGAACGGTGCTGCCCGACTAGGAAAAACCGAGACGCGAAAACATGAGCTTAGATTTGGACATCGGAGCACAGTCACAAGGTGCTGGCTGTGCAGATACGTGAGGCTGAAGGTAGATTTCCACATCGAGAGGGATCACTGAAGCCATCGAGCTGGGGTGGAAGTGCCCCAGCCATGAGTGCCAAGCGGGGAGCAAGAAGCTACACGCCAAGGGCGGAAGGAGGGAAACGGGTGGCGGGGAGGCCGTGAAAGAGCAGCAGGGCGAGGGTGGGGTGCGAGGTGGGGCGCGAGGCGGGGAGCCGTGCTGACATCACGGATGCTAGAACCAGGAGACTCCTGGCTGGGACTCAGGAAGCCTGAGGGCACAGACAGGAACCTAGAGCTCATGCCCGCCACAGCAGAAAGGGTCCCTGGTGTGGCTCCTCTGTCCTGAGTAACCTACAAAGAGTGACTGCAATCTCAGTAAAAATGCCATTGCGGTTTGGTTTTGGCGAAGTAAGCAAGAACAGCCAGGAAAACTCTACTAAAACAAAATGCGACTGGCCCGTGAATCAACAGAACGACGACATGGAACGAAAAATCTGGAAAGAGACTCAAATGTCTATGACCCAAGTGCCTATGAAAATTTAAGAATAAAGGGGTAGCTCAAAAAAAAAGGAAAAGATACACTTCTTTTCTCAAGAAACAGGGAGAGAAAAAAATGGCGTAGATGATAGAGGCTCTATTCCTTCCTCAGGCGACCAAATCAAAGTTGTGACGGAAACAAGGAGCAGCAGCGAGGAAAAACCGCCTGGGATCTAGAGGAACAAGACATACGACCAGGGAGAAGTCCAAGAAAACACCCTGCAACGGCAGAAGAAACGTAAAATGGTGCAGCTGCTGTGGAATGCAGTGTGGCAGTTTCCAAAAAGTTAAGCATAGAATTATCTCATAATTCCACTTCTAAGTACATATCCAAAAGAATTAAAAGCGGGGACTTTGATATTTGTACACATGAAGAAAAAAAAAAAAAGAAAGAAAAAGAAAGGATGAGAATCAGTCATTTGGAAAAAGATAAAATTGGATCTTTTTCTCATGTTTTTTAGCTAGATAAATCCCAAATGGGTCAGCATCTTAAAAAAAACCCTTTCAAGTATTACAAGAAAAGATGGGTGAACTTACTCGCAACCTGGGAGGGAGTAAATTGTAACTGCGGCTCAGGACCTATAAGATGGTTACCTGCAGGGGAGGGGACAGGCTGGGACAGAAACAGAAGCCAGGTTTCCCTCAAGCACCTTCGCACAAGTGGTTTCCACTCGGGAAACACAGCTGCTTCATCTAATTTAAACCAAAACTGAACCACAGCGGGGAAAGCAATTCCTAAAAGTGGAAAATACACTAAAACACACCAGACTGTTAACAAGTTGGCAGTAAATTCACGTGGAGTTATTATTCCAAGTGACCTTGAAACGCAGGACTCTGACGCCTTGCAATACAGGAAGACAGTCACGGGCACATTTTAAACTCTTGTTGTTGTTACTGTTACTTTGACATTATCACTATCTATTATAGAACCAAAGCGATGCTGCGTATGTTACTGGGTCAGCACGTCCTCAGAGGAGCAGAGATGCAAAGGGAAGCCAGGAAAGTGAGACCACACACTCAAAGAGCCACACGAGCTTATGATTTGTTTTTCTCTTTCTACACATTTCCTAGCTCCATCCACTGCGAGAGCCCGGAGGGGGTGACAACCCAGGACCGATGGACACTCTGGTACCCAGATTGAGGGCTGTCAAAGCTGCCAGACAGCCGGGAAGCCGGGGCTGCTGCTGATGGGAGAAGCACGGCGGCCTGGGGCAGGGAGCGTACGGGCCAGGCCTGGACGTCTGTCTTAACAGCAGGGTGCTCTCTGGGGTCCGTGAGGTCAACGGGGTCAAGTGGAGGGGTTCCCTTTGGGTCAACATGGGACAGTCTGAGCAACAGAAAAAGAATAACTGTGACAGACTGAAACAGACTAAAAACAGAATCCATGCGCTTGCACTGATCTTGAAAAACCACCTTTCCTGGCCCTCTCTGGGGATTGCTGGGCACTCGTTTCTCATTACGAAAAGAACCTAGCAATTATGCTGCTCTTACTAATCACATAATTAATGAAAACTCTGATTTTATGTAAGAAAAAGAGGTAATTTAAAAATGAATAAAAATAAGAGGAATTATTTTTATCCACCATTAGCAGCAGAGGGTCAGCAGTAGATGGTCACAACCCACATGGCCGTGAGGAAAGTAACGCCTTCACATGGATTAACCGCCATCATCACTTTTGAAAGTCCGCTCAGGGAAATGAGAAAAGCAGCCGAGAGGACATGGAGCAGGAAGATGGGCCAGTAAGCAGGCTGGCAGCTGAGTCTGCTCTGCAAAGACTCAGTGCCACCGACCCCCAGGGGACAGGGACAAAGGGCTGGCTACAACACGGCTGGGGACAAAATGACACAACAGTTCGAAAACATGCAACTTTGCCCACCAAGTGGAGGAATCTGTCCCCCACTCCCGAGCTTGGGCTGGCCTGGGACGGCCTGGCCAACAGCGGCACGTGGGGGCAGTGAGGGTCTGCAGACCGGAGGGCTGCTCTGGCTGCCTCAGAGCAGCACCTGAGGCCACACACAGGGGGTGCACGGCGGCCGCAGGGCGAGACCCCAGAGCAGAGGGCAGTCCCGTGAGGGAGGCCGCATGGTGCCATCGCATCGTCTCCCGGAGCTCAGAGGGCAGGTCACTTAGCTACCCGCTGCCTCCACTGTCCAGTGTGTGCAACGCGTGAGCAGAATTCAAGTTGGCGTGAAGGTGAAATCGGTCACATATGTAAAACTTCAGAGAAAAGTTGATGGCGCATGGACAGTTTCACAGTATTTAAAATAAAAGGTGCCTCCCATATTTTACCGTGAACTATCTTCAGGATAACGTTGTCCTACTGCTTCTTGAAGCTGCACATTAAGAAAAGACACATTTTGCCAGGTTTCCTTTTCTCTTATTTTATCAAAAATTGATGTGTAGAAGTCATACATGGTATCTCCACCTTCCATTAAAAAAAAATTTCTCATGGCCTGCAAGTACTCAACCAACCTAAATGGAGAGAAAAGAAGCCATCTAAGACAGAATTCTATCGATACCAGGTTTTGTCTCTTACCATTTTTAGTGAAACAGGTTTACATTCTACATCTACTAAAATCAGAAATACTAACACCTCTTAAATACTGTGTTAATAATAAAAGTAGTATATGTTTTACTTTAATCATCAGAAAAAAGTTGTTTCTGCAAAACGCAGAAAAGCAGGCAGTCACAAAAGTGTAACAAAGACAGCTAATCCAAATCCTACCATTCTTAGTGAATTGCCACTGTTAATATTTTGGAGTATTTCTTTACAATCTTTTTTTTCTTCCGCATTCAAAAAAATATATATTTCTCACCAAATTATATATCTTGCCTTTTAAGCTTTAAGAACATTTTACGTTATTTAAGTCTGTATAAACATATTTGTATGAACTTTATGCAGTTCACACACAATACAGATGAACCATCTTTATGGAGACGCCATAATTTAAAGAACTAGTCATCCATCACTAAGTAACTTCGTGTTTTTCCCTCTGATAACAAATTTTGTGATGGGCACTTATGTGCTACAAGCTTTTCCTGTTTTACTTCTACAGTAAGTCTCAGAAACACACAAAGAATTAAATGTCACAATATAATGGAGAAAACATTAATGGTCGATTCTCTCAAAATAAAATTGTTTACTGCACATGTATTTCCTACTCTAATAAAAATTAACTTGAAATACAGGTTTTAAAATAATTTCAAGGACATGTGGTTCCATAGGGTAGCGGTTAGCACGTCTGCTTTACACGCAGAACATCCTGAGTTTGCACCCGAGTGGAGCCACGGTCCATGGTCTACAGCCATGCCACCCTGAACAAGCCCGATGTCTGATCTCAGAAGCTAAGCACGGTAGGTCCTGGTTAGTACTTGGATGGGAGACTACCTAGGAAGCCCAGGTGCTGTAGGCATAAATAATAAAAAAGAATAATAAAAAATAAAATAATTTCAATTATTCTTAAAGTACAATAAACCATAACTACTTCCAAAATCACATTCCCTCATACCTATAGTCTCTTTTCAGCGTCTGCATGAGGTTTCCACAGCAGTCTCGATACTGCTTGTCAATATGAGGGTAGAGGCAAGATCTCAGCGTGAGTTCAAAAGTCTGGCACGTCACAGATTCAGATGACCTATCCATACACACATCTCCACCAGCAAATTTCGCGTGAAAGTCACTCTGTTCCAAGTACAGTCTGTAACACAAAAATATCGGGCTTCTTTTTAGGAATCGCGCTCAACGGAATTCTCTTAAAACTCCAGAGAACCCCTCAAACCTTCGGTCTTGAAATCACCAACTATGACAGAATGAGAGAACCTCTCTTCTCAAATATACTTTGAGTAGACCAGTCACTCAGAGTCACTTCTGCATCCAGAATCAAGTGCTTTACATCTGTCTGGTCATCAGGGCCACTGTCAGTGAATGACGGGATCCGAAAACAGAGCACCGTGTGGGTACTAAGCACCTAAAAGCATCGAAGGGCCAAGACGCATTTTCTGCAGAGGGAGGGTCTGACTTGGCGTGTGTCTGATGCCTGCCCGTGACCAGACTCCGGAGCATCTCCGGTATGACTGACAGCCCTCCTCGGGGGCCTAGGGTGCATGATAAACTGTGGACTTTCACAAGCAACAAGGGGGCCGAGTCAGACACCTGAAATAAGTGAACACAGTAGCTTCAGGTATTCTCCTCCTGAGGAACAGACTACTGAGTTTCGTATTTGAAGGCTGGAAAGCCCTATGTGGCAGAGACAAACAGTTACTAAATATTGCAGATTCTGCCATTTTGAGCATCAAAGTCTTGCACTGTGCTTCACCTTGCAAAGTTGACTGCCAGCAGCGGGTCGTGCACATCGTCCAGCTCGCGGTGCCTTTCAGCGATGGACTGCATCCTCACCAGGCTCTCTCTGGCCGCCTGCTTCTCAGTGAGGGCCTGTGCCATGGCATCTTCTCCGTGCCGAAGACGTGACTGGACAGACTCCAGAAAAAGGGTATATAAGCTTTTTCTCTCTGCATCTGAAACAAAGAAGTCAGCTGAACTGTGCTCCAGTAAATAGCGTTAAGTGACATTAAGATATGTTATGCAATCTGATCTAACCATGGCCTGGTATTTTTCCTTGGGCCTATAAGAGTCTATCCATGTTTTCATTACCTGTATAGTGCAGTACGACTAAGCATTTTCACATCCGCTGTTAGACATCTGCAAAGTTCTCAGTTAAGCATTCAAAACACAAGCTCATTTTTCCTGAACAGAATGATATCGCAAGCAGGATGCGTGAAAGCTCAGTTACCGTGACGCTGGAGAGCACTACGATAACGCTAACAGAGGTCAGAGGTCATTGGAAAAACTCCCATCGGTGGCCCCGGAAAGCTCAAAACATTTTACTGTTTGGCTGAAAAGGAGATACTCCAAAGTAAAAATATTACTTGAAATACATACGATAATACAAATCAATCAACGTAACATTAAGGTGATTCAGAAACAAAATAACTAAGGGTCACAGAAGTGACACCAGGATTTTCTCGAAACCCACGATCAAGCGTGAACTGCTCACCGACGAAGCCCTATCTGCCAGGGTCATGGTCCTCGAGCGCTAAATGCTGCACGGCAGAAACGTCGGAGAATCGTTAACTAAAGGACCAGCCCTGAGGCAGTAAGAGCAAGGACTCACCGG
>NW_011889176.1:30300-35430 GCF_000151845.1 Pteropus vampyrus | reverse complement strand
AACTACTTCCAAAATCACATTCCCTCATACCTATAGTCTCTTTTCAGCGTCTGCATGAGGTTTCCACAGCAGTCTCGATACTGCTTGTCAATATGAGGGTAGAGGCAAGATCTCAGCGTGAGTTCAAAAGTCTGGCACGTCACAGATTCAGATGACCTATCCATACACACATCTCCACCAGCAAATTTCGCGTGAAAGTCACTCTGTTCCAAGTACAGTCTGTAACACAAAAATATCGGGCTTCTTTTTAGGAATCGCGCTCAACGGAATTCTCTTAAAACTCCAGAGAACCCCTCAAACCTTCGGTCTTGAAATCACCAACTATGACAGAATGAGAGAACCTCTCTTCTCAAATATACTTTGAGTAGACCAGTCACTCAGAGTCACTTCTGCATCCAGAATCAAGTGCTTTACATCTGTCTGGTCATCAGGGCCACTGTCAGTGAATGACGGGATCCGAAAACAGAGCACCGTGTGGGTACTAAGCACCTAAAAGCATCGAAGGGCCAAGACGCATTTTCTGCAGAGGGAGGGTCTGACTTGGCGTGTGTCTGATGCCTGCCCGTGACCAGACTCCGGAGCATCTCCGGTATGACTGACAGCCCTCCTCGGGGGCCTAGGGTGCATGATAAACTGTGGACTTTCACAAGCAACAAGGGGGCCGAGTCAGACACCTGAAATAAGTGAACACAGTAGCTTCAGGTATTCTCCTCCTGAGGAACAGACTACTGAGTTTCGTATTTGAAGGCTGGAAAGCCCTATGTGGCAGAGACAAACAGTTACTAAATATTGCAGATTCTGCCATTTTGAGCATCAAAGTCTTGCACTGTGCTTCACCTTGCAAAGTTGACTGCCAGCAGCGGGTCGTGCACATCGTCCAGCTCGCGGTGCCTTTCAGCGATGGACTGCATCCTCACCAGGCTCTCTCTGGCCGCCTGCTTCTCAGTGAGGGCCTGTGCCATGGCATCTTCTCCGTGCCGAAGACGTGACTGGACAGACTCCAGAAAAAGGGTATATAAGCTTTTTCTCTCTGCATCTGAAACAAAGAAGTCAGCTGAACTGTGCTCCAGTAAATAGCGTTAAGTGACATTAAGATATGTTATGCAATCTGATCTAACCATGGCCTGGTATTTTTCCTTGGGCCTATAAGAGTCTATCCATGTTTTCATTACCTGTATAGTGCAGTACGACTAAGCATTTTCACATCCGCTGTTAGACATCTGCAAAGTTCTCAGTTAAGCATTCAAAACACAAGCTCATTTTTCCTGAACAGAATGATATCGCAAGCAGGATGCGTGAAAGCTCAGTTACCGTGACGCTGGAGAGCACTACGATAACGCTAACAGAGGTCAGAGGTCATTGGAAAAACTCCCATCAGTGGCCCCGGAAAGCTCAAAACATTTTACTGTTTGGCTGAAAAGGAGATACTCCAAAGTAAAAATATTACTTGAAATACATACGATAATACAAATCAATCAACGTAACATTAAGGTGATTCAGAAACAAAACAACTAAGGGTCACAGAAGTGACACCAGGATTTTCTCGAAACCCACGATCAAGCGTGAACTGCTCACCGACGAAGCCCTATCTGCCAGGGTCATGGTCCTCGAGCGCTAAATGCTGCACGGCAGAAACGTCGGAGAATCGTTAACTAAAGGACCAGCCCTGAGGCAGTAAGAGCAAGGACTCACCGGGGGACTTCCCTGAGTGACGGGAGAGGCGCCCCAGTGCTGCGGGCCGTGCACGAGGGAGGGACCCACCTCTGGCCGTGGCCGGGCATGTGGCGCTCTCAGCCACCCGCAGGTTCCTCAGCAGCTGCATGGACTTGCCAGCCATGATGATCTGCTTCAGGACGGGCTTGAGGAAGGACACCATGGTGTGCTGTCTGCTGGGGGGCCCCTGGTCACTGCCAGAACTTGCACTAGCATTATCGCTCATTTTTTCTTCATTTTCTGTCTTTTCCGATACACTGTATAGTGTGTAAGTTGCATACCAAAAGTCTCTGTGATTTACTGGAACGTTTTTGTTTCTACAGGGATTCAGAAGAATTTTAAACTTTAACTTCTCCTGAAACACAACGGTATACCTGCTCTAGCCTAGGTATGTTTTCCAGACACTCCTAACCACAGTAACACTAACGAATGGAAAAATGAAGGCATGTCTACGCAAAAGAGGAGACATTTTAATTGACGTTAGTTTAACGTGGAAACGTGGATAAATACTCTGAACGGTATAGGCAAATTTAAGGAAGTAGAAAGTTTCCTGAATTGAAATTAATCAAAATTGGACCGATTTGTTCTTCTTTGGAGGTAAAATAAAAGTCTGCCCATTTGCCATTTCCCGTGAAAGTAACCCCAGACTTCCACACCTTTTTCCCACATATTCTTAACTGGATGCTTTTAACAACGAAAAGACAGTCACTCATCACCCTCTAAGAACAGTCAGAACCCCATTTTTACAAAAATTCCCGTGTGAGAGATGAAACAGGACATACTGGATTCAGTTAAAGAAAGGCCGGCTCGCTACGTCCGCGCCTTTCCCGGGCTCTGGGGACTTAATGTGACCTTTCCTGCGAGAGAAACGGCCAGATGGCTGTCAGCAAACACCACACATCCAAACGGGGCACGGTGACAGTGCCCACGGTTCTCTCCCCCAGTTTCTGTGATTCTGTTTAGGAAAATCGATTGACTAAAGGAGTAAAAAAAAAAAAAAGAGTAGCCACTTCGGAAAAATATTGTCCCATTTTTATAGTTTTATCTTGCTGATGATTTATAATAGGAATCACTGAAACCATCTGTTGCCACCTAAATTCATTTTAATGGGTCGCAGTGTGCCTCGTACCACACCTACCAGCCCTCCATACACACGCTATCACTCGGAAATATAACTTGCTAAGAAAAGCTGTGAGCTGACATAAAACTTGGGAAAAGGTGTCTCTTGGCTGCCACCCGACGTGCTCTATAAAACGCAGCAGAACCTGCCGGTAGGGACAACACATCTCGTCAGCGAACTGCTCCCCGCAGCAGCCCCGTCTGGAGCTCGCGGAAGCGCACGCCTTCAACGTGAGGGCCGCCCTCACCTCTGGATGATGAACTCCCTGGCGCCGTCGCACAGGCGCCCGTGTGCTATCCACTCGTCCACCGTCTGTAGATAGGGCCGCACCGTCTCCACCCAGAGAGAGAACAGCAGGGAGACCTGTGCGGAGCGAGCACAGTCCGCACTCAGATCTGCGATTCTGCATGAAACGATCTCTAAACGCTTCCGAAATGCCTTTTACAAAGAGATCGGATGTCTATGTTTTTTGAAACCAAGGAAGAAATTAAAAATCCAAAACATATGCTATAAAACCCTTATGAAAACTCGCAGAAACGTGAGGTGCCCATACCATCGGCAGTCCATGCCAGTGCCCTCTGGCATGGAGAGTCACCCAAGGACACGTTCTAAACTGGACAGTGCGGACTGGGATACGGTTACCCCAGCGGAACAGTGCAGCCACTGAGATTCGATTTCCTTCTATTATGCTCCTCAGTAGGGAAACACTGGCATAGCTGAAAGAAATCAACCTCCTTTGCACTGACCTGCAGTACCACAATGGCGAGAAAGCAAAGGGAGCCCGACAAACTAGGAAACATACTGAAAATGAGTACCCAAAGGAACCTGCGGCTTTCCCGATTGGTCTCCAGTTAGATTTGTATTTAATTGCGGTTAAAAAAAAGGAAAGAAAAAGAAAACATAAAATATACTATCAACAATTTTTAGGTATACAGTTCATAGTGTTGTCTATCCACACTGTGGTAAAAACGGACCCCCAGGACCTTTTCAGGCTCAAAACTACGACTGTGAACCCATTAAGCATCTTCCCTCTTCTCCTCTCCCCCCGTTCCCCCTGGTGCCATCATTCTGCTTTGTTTCTATGAATCTAACTACTCTAGATGCCTCATATATTAGATTTGCGTTTTCATTCAAGAGAGTTACTGCAAATGCCTACAGAAGTCAGCTAGGTATTTTTCACATCTTGCTTTTAAGTTTTTGTGAACTTGAACATTATAATTTAGAAGCTAATGTAAAAACCCCACGCCATGATTTAAGTGCCGTTTTGACAAAGAGCTAAGACAGATGACCCACCACTCTTCTGGCTGGGCAGAATGGAGTCAGGCATTTTAGACAAGGGTCCCACATACGGTTTGCTCAGAGGCTTCTCCAACGCTGTCATATTCAAGGATGGCCTTGTACAGTGTGTTAAGTAGGTGAGATGCCCGAACGACATTCCGAGTGTCAGGTGGGACTTCTGCTACTCCAGTACTAAACACTTTGTGCAGAACCTTGAGCTGAGCCAGTCGAGGTGACAACTTCTCCACTACTATTGCAAGAGTTATCGTAGTGTCTGCAAATGTACGAAATCAAACTCATTAGCATGGAAAAATGTCTGCATTCCAATGTGACATAAATGCCCAGCCACACGGAAAGGCATAGCAAACTGGAGGACGATGTGTTTAATCTCATATCACAGGAGATCAGTTTCCTTAAAGAAAAGAAAGGACAATTCAGCTGCAAAATAATGTGCAAAGAAACTGATGGTTCATGGAAAAGAAAATACAAGGGATTCTTAAACGTCCAGACACTTGACCTCATTTGTAATAAAAGAATGCAAATTAAAACTACACTGGGCAAATAAAAAACAGACGACAAGATACTGTTTTAGGGAGGGGAGGGTGAGAGGGTGGCTGACTTCAAAGCAGCGGCAAGATCAAGTACCCTTGCTGGTGGCACAGCTCTGCCCCTCAACGTGGAGGCGGTTACACGAATCTCCACGTGCGATGAAACGTCACACAACTATATGCAAAGGTTATCACTCCCTCCCCACAAAAAAGCAAGCACGTGCAAAACTGGTGAAACCCATGTCAGGAATGCAGGTCAATGAACGTATTATGCCAAAGCCAATTTCCTAGTTTTGATAACATACTATAATTACGAGTGATGCCACCACTGGGGGAAGCTGGGTGACAGGAACACAGGACCACGCTGCACTATTTTCTGAAGTAGTTGTAGGTATACGTTAAGGAGGAAGACGTATACACTGGGTCACCATTTTACACCTATCACATCTATCGGTGAAGGTCAAAAAGTCT
>NW_011889176.1:26548-30250 GCF_000151845.1 Pteropus vampyrus | reverse complement strand
TCACACAACTATATGCAAAGGTTATCACTCCCTCCCCACAAAAAAGCAAGCACGTGCAAAACTGGTGAAACCCATGTCAGGAATGCAGGTCAATGAACGTATTATGCCAAAGCCAATTTCCTAGTTTTGATAACATACTATAATTACGAGTGATGCCACCACTGGGGGAAGCTGGGTGACAGGAACACAGGACCACGCTGCACTATTTTCTGAAGTAGTTGTAGGTATACGTTAAGGAGGAAGACGTATACACTGGGTCACCATTTTACACCTATCACATCTATCGGTGAAGGTCAAAAAGTCTGATACCATACTGTTGGCAAGAGCGCGAGGAAACAGGTATTCACGTACGCTGCTAGCGAGAGTGTCAAGTGACCGATCTGCACCTCCGTGGAGCACAGTGTGGTGAAACTCATCATAATTACACAGGCCATCGCATCCTGTGACCTAGCACTTCCACTCTTAAGAATTCACGCTACAGACAACTTGGTGCACGTGTACGATCACATACCCGTAAGCGGCTATCTCTGCGGCACCGCCGGAAACAAAGGTCAGAAACGACCTAAATGTCCATCGAAAGGGGATTGGTCTACAATACATCCATACAACAGAACACTCAATTTGTAAAAAAGAATGAGGAGGCTCTCTATATGCTGGTCAGATGATAAACCTCAACATTTAAGTTAAAAAACAACTTGAAGAGGGCAGCCAGCAGACTCCCAGGTGTGCGCACAGGAAACAGGAAACGGACGGCTTGGCGGCCTGTGGGGAAGGTGCTGAGCGCTCGCCTGCACAGCCAGAGCACAAGGAGACATTTTCACCATTCGTCTTTCTGCACCGTTTGGATTTTGAGAGAGATGAATGGCTGAAAATATACATTTTGAAATGAATGTATTCATGAGAATTACTTACTTGCCAGGTGATTTCCAAACCTGACATCGATTAATAACTTAAATGGCATTCGAAATGCGAGTTATGCATCTTAACAGTAAAAGCAAAGGAGAGATGTAAGTACCGTTATTGATATTGATGATACACTTCTCGATTTCTGTAAGTTCCTCTTTGAAACTAATGAAGTACTTGTACAGGGCCCACATGAAAGCCTGGTAGGTTCTAAAGGGAGCTTCAGGCAGCTTCTGAAGGCCGGAGCTGTGCCCAGGTAGCGCGCTGGCAGAGCTGTGCCCCATGACTTCATCGATGAACTCCTGGAGCCGATACACGACCTGGCCATACGCTGCCACCTGCTCCAGCACCGACCGTAGACAGCTCTACGGCAGAAGCAAAGTGCAAGTATTGACACTCAGTCTTCTATCAGCATTCGTATCCCCTCCACTGTAAAATATTTCTTTCCTGACTGTTTTGAACAGTGTACTTAGAAAACAAAGAAATAAAACCAATACTTTGTTTTAGATTCAAAGAGTAGTGTGAGCATTAATTTCTACAGAAAAACGAATTGTGGTTTATACTTTTTAAAAACATGTATCATGTAAATGCCCTATAGGCAAAAAAAAATTACAGTATGCAACTTTCCCATTATAGAATGACGGGGGGGGGGGAAGCAGAAAGCACACATCAAAACTAGGTATGAACATCGTAAGCAATACTAAAGAATTCTCTAAGCACTGGACAGGTGCACAACTTAACTTTGCCCTCTGGATCTTATATACATTTAGTCGTTTTAATACTGCAAAAGTTCTAAAATCATATAACTGCTGTTTACATAAACCCTGTTATTCAATTCTAATTATAATAAATACAAATAACTTACATGTGTCAAGTGAGTTACTGTAATGTTGTTTCTCACAGTTACCTTCCCATCTACCAACTGAAATATAAATAGCTTTTTTACCCCAGAAAGCAACCTGAAATGAGATAAAAGAGACGAACGTGTTTTAAGTTCAGGAAAATACGGACTACAATCACGACTAAGAAATGTTAGTGAAAGACTCAGACTTGTGGGGGTGGGGGAGGCAAGGAGATCAGAAAATTGGATCAGATGATCTTTTCACCTGAACCTTAAGACCCACAATGTTTCAGGATCATCTAACAGAGACGCTAACACACCCAAGCGGCCCCACAGACCTTCCCGTTCTCAACGCTAAGACCACCAACGTCCCACTTCCCGGCAGCGGACCCGGACCGGAGAGCTCTGTGTGGCAGTGCGACACCCTGCGTTTCTCATTTTCTTCTTTGTGGAAAGGAACACGTCTAATTTCTTAGAGTCCTGCTTTCTGGGTATGGGCACAGGCGAACGTTCACTGAAACACTCTGCCTACTAAAAGCAGGAAGCGGCAAACTAGGAACCTCATTACAGATGCAGATGTCATAAAAGGGATGGTTTAATCTAATTAAACCATATGTTGCTATTCAAAACGGAAAACAAGAAAGTATATCGAAATCTCTCAGTCTCCACAGCTGAATCTGAGGTCTGGGCTTCCTGGTCCCAGTCCAAGTGCAGGTAATTCCCATTCACTTTTATTTTTCGTGCTTTGATATATACTTTTTTACTGACTTTTGTCTTTTCTCTCTCCTGACACTAGAATGCAGCCTTCATAAAGAGAGAAACGTCTGTCTTGTTTCTACCTTCGACCTTGGTGTCCAGCATAATGCCCGCCGGGCAGTGGGTGCTCAATAAATAAGTGTTCAACAAATACATGAACGAACCCATGCAGCCCATACATTTGTCTGCAGACACCTGCCCAGTTCCAACTTGGCTTCTGCTAAGCATTCTCTGAGGTGGGGATCAGCCTGCAGGATGTTTACGAGGGTGCGCCTGGGATCGATCCCTTCCAGCTGCTGTCAATTCACGCTGGCCAAGTCTTGCTGCTCCTTGGGGTTGTGGACCATTTCCTCTTGGATCAGACCCTATTTGTTCCCAGCTAGATTATTCAGTAACTTAAAACTAGGTGGAGATTTAGTGTCCTATAGTGAAAGTGGGGTGGCTCCTGAGTAGTGGGAACTGCCCAGGGTTCACACCTAACAGCCGCTTCTAGTTCGCATGTGAAAAACCCCTGAACACGTTTCTTTAAAAAAAATCCCACATTCTGCTTCTCACTAATTAAGTCTTCTAGACTTTTAATTGGGTTAATAGGTCTTACCATAGGGTTTCCCGAATAACCTGCGTCTCAGTGACAGAAACTCTGTCGTCTGGAACGTATAACGGGTCGCTGCTGTACAAGTGTTGGTCCCTATCAGATAAGCAAACATCAAATGACAATGAAAAGCTATTCTCAGTAAAATTATCTATCTCCAAGAATACGTGCAATTTACTGGCAATTTGACCAGTAATCAATAAGCAAACAAACTTTATACAGGATTTAAATGCCTTCCCATTCACCCTCACACATCAACTGAAATACTCTAGAACAGCGGTCCCCAACCTTTTGGGCACCAGGCATCTATGAGAATCTAACGCCTGATGATCTGAGATGGAGCTGAGGCGGTGATGCCAGTGCTGGGGAGCGGCTGCAGGTACCGACGAAGCTTTGCTCACTCACCTCCTGCTGTTCAGCCTAGTTCCTAACAGGCCATGGACAGGTACCAGCCCAGGGTTGGGGGGCAGTTGGGGGGAGGCTGCTCTAGGAGAAGCACTTTCAGAGCGATTCTAATTGCTATGTTAATTGCTGCTTCAGTCAAAAGCTGAAACTATGTTTTTGTCAAAATAGTAACTATTTTTTGCAATAAGTTCACTGAAATGTCAGT
>NW_011889176.1:24503-26498 GCF_000151845.1 Pteropus vampyrus | reverse complement strand
TATTCAGTAACTTAAAACTAGGTGGAGATTTAGTGTCCTATAGTGAAAGTGGGGTGGCTCCTGAGTAGTGGGAACTGCCCAGGGTTCACACCTAACAGCCGCTTCTAGTTCGCATGTGAAAAACCCCTGAACACGTTTCTTTAAAAAAAATCCCACATTCTGCTTCTCACTAATTAAGTCTTCTAGACTTTTAATTGGGTTAATAGGTCTTACCATAGGGTTTCCCGAATAACCTGCGTCTCAGTGACAGAAACTCTGTCGTCTGGAACGTATAACGGGTCGCTGCTGTACAAGTGTTGGTCCCTATCAGATAAGCAAACATCAAATGACAATGAAAAGCTATTCTCAGTAAAATTATCTATCTCCAAGAATACGTGCAATTTACTGGCAATTTGACCAGTAATCAATAAGCAAACAAACTTTATACAGGATTTAAATGCCTTCCCATTCACCCTCACACATCAACTGAAATACTCTAGAACAGCGGTCCCCAACCTTTTGGGCACCAGGCATCTATGAGAATCTAACGCCTGATGATCTGAGATGGAGCTGAGGCGGTGATGCCAGTGCTGGGGAGCGGCTGCAGGTACCGACGAAGCTTTGCTCACTCACCTCCTGCTGTTCAGCCTAGTTCCTAACAGGCCACGGACAGGTACCAGCCCAGGGTTGGGGGGCAGTTGGGGGGAGGCTGCTCTAGGAGAAGCACTTTCAGAGCGATTCTAATTGCTATGTTAATTGCTGCTTCAGTCAAAAGCTGAAACTATGTTTTTGTCAAAATAGTAACTATTTTTTGCAATAAGTTCACTGAAATGTCAGTTTGCTACCTAGCAGCTCGTGTGTCAGAGCCCAGGACACTGTCATCAAGCTCGCACCTGCAGAACTCGCTGACAGCGAGTCTCTCATTCTCATCCAGCTCCCACGACCCAGCAGCACTCAATTCAGAAGCTACTAGGATACCTCTGTCCCCCACCCAAATGAGGTCAGTCACTCTGGCTCCATCTGGACTCCAGCAGAACAGAAGCCTTCACTGGGATCAGCACAAGGGTCATCGCAAAGCAAGAGGGAGCCATCCCAGCAGCGGCCACTCAGGCTGGCAGCCTTGAGCAGGAGGGCCCATCCGTCCCGCACTGCGCAGCCTCCGACCGACACTCCGCACAAGCTGGTGCCCTGGGGGCGGTCCGCTCAGGGCCGCAGATGGGGAGAGGCGGGGCCTCCTTCTGCATCTCCACAGTTCCAATTCCGGCCTGGACCCAGACTGGACGCCTGCCGGAGACTCAAGCTCCAGCAGTGCCGGCCAAAGTTCCTCCCATTAATAAATACATTAAATGAGAAATTTAGCTTCTTACCAGACAGCAGCTAAGTTGGAGTGCAAATGTAAACTATGAGGAAAGCTCGAGGACCGGGCTGTCCAGTACTGACGGACCACGTGCTGTTCCAGCCAGCTTCGGACGTCAGGCTCATCTACCGGAGGAAAGGTACAAAGTTTCAGTTGTAAGAGCTGAGCAAAAAACACGTATCGACTTTGCCACAACATCTGAACTTATGACTCCATCAGAATCTTCAATAGGAAAAGGCTCTTTAAAATAACAGCTACCTGACAACAGTTACATGCAATCATTTATTTAAAACCATGTACAGAGAGACATATGTACAAAACTTAATTAGATGTCACTGGATAGAAAGTAAAAATAACGTTACTCAATTTTAAAATAACCCCACGAATAAAAAGACACCAACAGGGTATGTGGATAATTCGACAAGCACGAAGGAACCTGAAGTGGTTGTCAAAGCCTCTCCGGGACCAGCACTAAACTTTGAAGGATGAGATTTCTTGTACAGGTTGTTCCAGAAAACAAAAAAAGTGAAAGCTGCCTAACATTTTGGGAGACTAATATAACCTTGCAACTAAAACCAGATAAAGACGTAGTAGGAAAAGTAATTCATAGAAAAATAAAGATGAAAAAATCCTAAGTTAAAAACAGGCAAGACGACAGA
>NW_011889176.1:22578-23258 GCF_000151845.1 Pteropus vampyrus | reverse complement strand
TGCAACTAAAACCAGATAAAGACGTAGTAGGAAAAGTAATTCATAGAAAAATAAAGATGAAAAAATCCTAAGTTAAAAACAGGCAAGACGACAGAGCAGGTGAACGCAGTGTGCGCCCCCCGCCGTGACCACACCAAAATCACAACCAAGCTACGGAACAGCCGCCTTTGTGAACCACCTTAAGCCTAGCTGAACAGAATTCTTATAACTGAGGACATAAAGTAGTAGCCACGTAGACACTGGTAGGAGGGCATTTAAATGGCCCAGCCCCACATCCGCGTGTGGCTGTTAACAATCTGGAAGGTGGTGTCAGCTGCGGAGGCCCCCCGAGGAGTGAGGGGTCCCGGCCCCACACCAGGCTCTCCAGCCCAGAACATCAGAGATGGGAAGAGGGGTCCTCTCAATATCTGTGAAATTCAGCAGGGATTCCATCCAGGTGACACGGAGGGAAGACAAGAGTCCCAGGAGTCCACTTAAAGCGCCTTAGCACAGACTCACTCGCTTATGAACACTTGCTCTAAGCTCCAGGGAAGGAACAGCAGCTTGAAAAGCTCCAGGGACACACCGGGGTTTGGGCGGAGGTGGGGAGGGGAACTAAATTGGCTGGCTTCGAGGTGAACGCTGGAGGGGCAGCTTTCTCCCAGACAGAAGTGCTGGCAGAAGCCATTGTCCCTTTGCTG
>NW_011889176.1:12230-22469 GCF_000151845.1 Pteropus vampyrus | reverse complement strand
CCAGCTTCAGACCACACCAGAGCACCACCCAACCACCTCCACAAATGACACCCCCAAAGGGCAGACTGGGGCCAGAGCCCAGCTGTAGCGAATCCCGCTTGGTAGGGTCAGCCCTGCACAACAGCTCATGGTCATGGCCAGTCCTCACGACCATCAGCCCGAGGGTCAGCCCCTCCCACTGACGTGCCAAGGCTCAACTACGGCAGGAGGGCACACAAGGGACACACCTGCAGCGCCGGCTCAAGTGACCAGGGAGACTGCACCACTGGTCTGTGTAGGACTCCTACGACGTGAGGCCACTCTGCACGACTGGACACAGAGCAGCTCTACCTAATGCACAGAAACAAACACGTGGAGGCAGCCAAAAAGGGGAGACCAAGAAACGTGTCACAAATGAAAGAACAGGAGAAAACTCCAGAAAAAGAGCTAAATGAAATGGGGGCAAGCAATCTACCCGATGCAGAGTCCAAAACACTGGTTATAAGGGTGCTCAATGAACTTAGGGGAAGAGTAGATGATCTCAGTGAGAACTTAACATGAAAAGTTGGAAACCATACAAAAGAACCAGTCAGAAATGAAGAATACGATGGCTGCAATGAAGACTCCATTACAGGAAATCAACAGCAGATTAGATGAAGCAGAGGATCGGCGCAGCGATTTTGAAGATAAGGTAACAAAAAAAAAAAAAAAACATTCGATCAGAACAGCAAAAAGGAAAAAGAATCCAAAAAAATGACAGTTTAAGGGAGCTCTGGGACAACATCAGGTGTTAGCAACGTTCGCATCCAAATTGGAAGTCCTAGCCACAGCAATCAGAAGAAATAAAAGGCATCCAAATTGGAAAGGAAAAAAAACTGTCATTATTTGCAAATGATATGATACGATATAGAGAAAACCCTAAAGACTCCACTAAAAACTATCAGAACTGATAAATGAATTCGGTAAAGTAGCACAATACGAAATTAATGTTCAGAAATGGGTTGCATTTTTATACACCAATAACAAACAATCACAAAGAGAAATTAAGAAAACAATTCCATTTATAATTGCATCACACAGATAGATAGATCAATGGAACAGAATCCAGAGCCAAGAAATAAATCCACGCTCTACGGTCATTTAATCTATGACAAAGGAAGCAAGAATACACAATGGGGTAAAGACAGTCTCTTCAATAAATGGTGCTTGGAAAACTGGACAATTACATGCAAAAAATGACACTAGATCGCTTTTTATACCATATACAAGAATAAACTCAAAATGGATTAAAGATGTGAATGTAAGATCCAAAACCATAAAACTCCTACAAGAAAACATAGGCAGTAAACTCTCTAACACTGCTCTTCGTAATATTTTTTTGGATATATCTCCTTGGGCAAGGGGAACAAAAAATAAGCAAATGGGACTACAGCCAACTAAAAAGTGTTTGCACAGCAAAGAAAATCATCCACAGAACAAAAAGACAACCTACTGAATGAGAGAAGATACAACTGCCTACGATACAACTGATAAGGGATTAACAGCTAAAACTTACAGAGAACTCACACAACTCAACAACAGAAAAACAAACAATCCAATTTAAAAATGGGCAGAGAACCTGAATAGGCATTTCTCCAAAGAGGAAATACAGATGGCCAACTGACATATGAAAAGATGCTCAACGTCACTCGTCATCAGGGAAATGCAAATTAAAACCACAATGAGACATCACTTCGCACCTGTCAGAATGGCCACCATCAATAAACCAACAAACAAGTGTTGGCGAGGATGCGGAGGAAGGGAGCCTCGTGCACTGCTGGTGGAACTTGGTGCAGCCACTGTGGAAAAGAGTCTGGAGGTTCCTCAGAAAAATTAAAAATATAGCCATCATACGACCCAGCAATTACACTTCTGGTTATTTATCCAAATATATCCAAAACGCTAACTTAAAAAGATCTATGCATCCCTATGCTCACTGCAGCAGTACTGACAACAGCCAAGATATGGAAGCAACCTAAGCGCCGATCGACAGGTGATTAAATTAAAAAGTCAGGATACACGTGTGCAATGTGATGTTAATGGGTCATGAAAAGGAATGGAATCTGACCATTTCTGACACCATGGATGGACCTAGAGGGTGTTATACTAAGTGAAATAAGTCAGACAAATATTGTATGATTTCACTCACATGCGGAATAAACAAAATAAACGAACAAAAACAGAAACAAATGCACAGCAAATAAATACTTAAGATCTTTACAAAGAAAGTTCCCAAACTCTAGTAAGACATACAAAAATTAGAAGAAATGTAGATATTTTCATAGTTTGGCTAAATCTATAAATTCGAAACAATCTCAATAAAAATTCCAGCTGGATTTTTAAGGAACTCGCCGTAGTGCTTCTAAATGTCTATGGTAGAATAAAAGTCCACAAAAAGGTAAGCCAGTCTGGAAAAAGAGTAAAGGAGGTGAGGGGGAAACTGGCCTTCTCCATGTTGAGACATATTACAAAGCCGTATGAATAAACACAGTCGTTCCTCGGCAACTCACCCTAAGGAAGAGCGCCGAATGTTCAGAAATAAATATTCAGAATGCCATAATAACAGAACCGCAAGGCAATGTGGAAAGAATGGACTATTCGCTAGATGCTCATGAGCTGGACCCTTGAACTTCACTTCATACGTAAGATGGACCCGGAGGTCACAAAAGCTCTAAACCCAAAATATAAATGAGCAAACCGAAGGAAAATACAGGGGAATGTTTCCGCAGAGAGAAATATCGAGACTCAAATACTACCCACACTGTGAAAAATCCACAAATTTGAAGAGACTACAATATCTTTTAAAAGGACACATTCTGTTTTAAGGGTACCACACAACATGTAAAGTCAGGTGAGTGACTAAGAAAAGATCACCGCAACATCTAAACCCTAGGAATCTATCTGGACATACAAAGAACCCTGAAGGGTGAGGTGGACGCGAAGGACAAAAAAACTCAGAAGAAAAGCCAGCAGAGGGCGTCAGTAGGCACTTCCCAACAGGGGCAGGGCTGAGAGCCAGGGGGACCACATGCACTTATCACTAGCGGTCAGACGGATGCGAATGCCGGCAGCCGTGCCCCTGAATCAGAGGAGGACCAGGTCCCTAAGGCACGTGGCGCCAGGCAGAGGGTACAGGCGGCTCGAGGCCTGTCCGCAGCATGGCGAGGACAGAAATGTGGTGTTGCGAATGGCAGTCTCCGCAGCAGTTAGCAGTGACGGAAGAGGCGTTCAGAGCGACATGGGCAGAGTGCCACGCAGAGGAGCAGAGCCAAGCTCACGGAGTGTACACGCAGAGTGACCGACAGGGTGCACTGTACAAGAACTTCGCATACGTGAGAACACCAACATCCGCGCCGTCAGGCACGTGGGCCTACGCTGGGCCGACAGAGGACGGACAATGGAGTGAGAATCAAAGAGTGGGGGAGACGTGCTAAACGAGACCACAGGCCCTGCAGGACCCAGTGATGACGTGCTCTGAGCTGATAATCCACGTTCTGTCCTAAAGTTCCCAGTCAAGAATTAGAAAGGAAGGAATAAAGAAAACCAGAAAATCATTAGGATGCTAAAATCAGCTTTAACTACTTTGTGGCCATTTGGCAAGGTTCAAGTACAGTGTGCAGGGCCTAGTCACAGACCCAGCTCCGGGGGCTAGTGCCACAGCTGTGACCAGCAGGAAACCCATGGTAATCGGGCCTTTGTTTTCTGTCTACAAAATGAGAAGCGGGTTAGACAGCTAATCTCTCAGGCTGCTTCCAGCCCTTTCTAGATTCTTCCAAGTCATACTTCTTCAGTAAAAACTGAAAAAGCAGACAGGCGAATTTAAAATTAAATCGTATACATCTTCTCCTTTTAGTTCCCAATTTTAGCAAAGTTAATCCTTCTCCAATAAAAAAATAAAATAAAACATTTAGGATTAGCAAAGTTCTCAGAACAAAACTGCCCTCAAAATCCCTTTTTGACATGAATTCTGTAGCGCTACTTTTTAGGTACTGCAGAAGTAACACGAGCTTAGCAATATCTTAACAGACATGGACCTGCCTTTCCTTCCAGGGGATTCTTCCGTTAGAAAGGGTGCCAGCACCTGACAACACACAGTACCTCTCCAGAGGACACGAGGCCCTGGTTTTCTGCTTTGATCCTGTTCTTCTAACGGCGTCCTATCCACCTGAATCCCAGAGTCCTCTCTGCTTAAGGGCTGTGGGTCATCCTCACCTTCACTTTCTTCAGACCAATTCTGATTAAAAAAGGAAGCGTATAGGGCGTATAACAGTTGAAGCTATTTGTATGAAAAGACGAGGACAATTTCAGAAGAAAGGCAGAAACTATACCAAACAAAACTTTTTCTAACTGTCTTGAGAGTTGCTACAGAATGAAATTATTGTGGGTGGCAAAAATCCCAAGATTCACAGTTCCTTAACGGGTACATTAAGGGTACTCACTCCGTTCAACTTCCCAGTACCAATGACTTGCTGCAGAATCTTAATAAATCTTTCATGACAAAGTACTCGAATTTACTGAAGAGTTTTATTACTCTTTTATTTAAGATGCTGCAGGGCAGAAGGACCCAAAAAAGCCATCTATATAACTTGGCACATGCTTATATTTTCAGTAGCAAAACTACTGCCACTTACTGACCGGTGTGTCTACATTCGGACTAAGGTCGACTTCTTCACCTTCCATCAGGTATTTTCCCCAGTCAAAATCATCTTTCTTTTCTAAAATGTAACAAAAGAATCTTATCAGCTTTATCAAAAATAAGTGGGAAAAAACTCAAAACTATAGGAAAAAGGTTTTACCAAACTTCAAATTAAATTGCCTTTGGGAATTGAAGTTTCAAAACCCTTGAACCCTTCTTTATTTTGTTGTTTTATTCCTTTTTGACTTTTATTTTTTTTCTTTTTCAAAGTTTATTTTTTTTTTTTATTTGAAGTTTTATTTTCCAAGTTTGGATTTTTTTTTTTTGATGATCTTCTGTTGTTGTTGTTTCCTCTGCTGCAGCAGTATTTTTGTTTCACACATTTTTACGTTTCATAAAATCAACGTCTAGTAACTAAGCGATACAAGTAATTTCTATTTATTTGCTATATATTAAAGCATCTGATAACATACCCACTTCTTTATCTCTTGGTGTTTCCACATAATTGCTGTTTGAAGGAGAATCAGACAGACACAGAAGAAGTGACAGTATTGAATAATGTGCATCTGTCTTTAAAACAAAAAATGAAGAGTATGAATCACTGAGGTCGGTAAGAGCTTTTTAAGGTAGTTTGAATAAAGAAAAGATAATCCCATGACAGTTATGTCCCCAAGTTTTTCCTAGTTCGAGAAAACATGAATTATACCTAGATAAACCCTAATCTCTAGGAATATGGTTTCACTGTGTTCGGGGAGGGCCACTGCTAGAGGCATACAGAGAAATGATCGAAGATGACAATGAAAAGGTCAAAGTAGGAATGAGAAGGGACAGTTTCCTTTAAGTATTCTGCACAACACAGGTATTTTCACGAGTGTAGATTAAGCTGAGGTCACGGCATCTGCCTGACCAAACCGAGTGCAGTACCAGAATCTACGGAACGCAGTCGCCACAGACTAACAGTGCCTGCCATGCACTAGCTGCTCTAAAATGGTTCGCTATTATTTTTAACATTAATATTATTGTCACAGGATCTACTTATTAAATTTTACAGTTTGCGCAGAAAGCTACACAACATTTATCACAAAGAGATCTAAGAAAATTTGTCTCCTTCTCTCTAAGTGGTCTCTGTAGGAACCATGCACGGAAGTGCACTTCCAACCCTTGCAGAGGGGTTCGGAGCACTGCAGCTCTCTCTTTTCCAGAAAGACTTTTATGGCCCTTCCTTAAATTATCTGGAGCTCTCTTCCTTAGGACACCAATTCCCAGAACGCAGACCAAGGGAAAGCCTGTCGATAATAGAATACGCCGTAAGAGGTCGCCCTGAAGATTAAATGAGTTAATATACGTGTGCAAGAAAGGCTTAACTCTGGAGGCCTACGCTGCCCAAACTGTGAATATCTCCAAGGTCTTCAGGACTGGCCCTTGCCTGGCTCCTGAGAGAGAACCCGAACCCTTGGACTACCCTGAGAAGAGTGTTTCTGCATGCTGGAGGCTTTGGTCCATGAACCAGGCAGTTTATGCTAACGATGCGACTTGTGATGAACGCTTTTCATTCGCCTGCGGTTCTCAGTTTGACCGCAGTTTGGGAACCCATGACTAAATATGAAAGTGCTTAGAACAGCACCCGGCATCTAGTAAGCACTATTTAGGTCGTTCTTATTACCAGGTGCGGAGAGCCATTTAAAAGATTTAAGATACCCAGGCAGTGCCATTGTTTGTGCCAGTCTCTGATCTCAATTTCACAGGCTGGGGCTCAGAAGATGATTAAACAAGAGTTTGCGGTCTCTTTCATCTCAAGTCTGAGGCACACTGGGTTTCACAGCAATACTTCAGTCAGTTTCCAGGGGATTCTGCTCTAGATCGTGAACAATTCTAAAAGAGAACGAGTGTTTAAATATTTTTTGTTGTTGCTCAACAAAATTTTTTATTAAAATTATTGGGATGCCATCAACAAAACAAAAAGACGACTTACTGACTGGGAGAAGATATTTGCTTATGGAATATCTGACAAGGGGTTAATATCCAAAATATATAAAGAACCCAAACAACTCAACGAGAAAATAAACAATCCAATTAAAAAATGGGCAGAAGACCTGAATAGATATTTCTCCAAAGAGGGCATACAAATGGCCAATAGACATATGAAAAAATAGTCAAGATCACTAGTCATCAGAGAAATGCAAATTAAAACCACAATGAGATATCAGCTCACACGTGCCAGAATGGCATCATTGATAAATCAAAAAACAAGTGCTTGCGAGGATGTGGAGAAAAGGGAACCCTCGTGCACTGCTGGTGGGAACCTGGTGGTGCAGCCACTATGAAAAACAGTCTGGAGGTTCCTCAAAAAATTAAAAATGGATCTACCTTTTGACCTAGCAATTGCACTTCTGGGTATTTATCCAAAGAAAACCGAAACACTAATTCGTAAAGATCTATGCATCCCTAATGCTCATGGCAGCACTACTCACAATAGCCAAGATACGGGAGCAATCTAAGCGCTCATCAACAGACGACGGGACAAAGAAGTTATGGTTCACGTATACAATGGAACATTACTCAGTCGCTAAAATAAAATGAAATCTACCATTTGCAATGACTTGGACGAACCTAGAGGTTACTATGCTGAGCGAAATAAGTCAGAGAAAAATAAATACCATATGATTTTACTTATTTGTGTAATCTAAGGAACAAAAAGAACAAAAAGAACCCATGAATCAAAAACAGACTCACAAATACAGAGGACAATCTGGTGACGGCCAGAGGGAAAGGGAGCTGGGGAGCTGGGAGGAAGGGGTGATGCGTTAAAGAAGTATCAATTAGTAGTCGATAAGATGGTCACTGGGATGGGGAGCACAGCACAGAGGAGGGCTGTGTGCAGAGCCAGAGGGAAGATGGAGCAATCGGGGGGATCGTTTCGTAAACTATATAAATGTCTAAGTGACGTAATGTGTACTTGAAGTTAATAATAAAATAAAATGCTAAAAAAATTATTGATGTGACATTGGTTAATAAAATCAAATAGGTTTCAAGCGTACAATTCAATAACATGTCATGTATATTGCGCTGTGTGTTAAATGTTTAAATATTAACAGAAACAAGATGACAATAATCACTGGAAATGGCAAACTAGACAACAGAGATCTCACAACGTGACGCACACCTTTACTTCCTTTATGCTTGGAAGGGAGGCGTTGAGAAACTCTTCAGTTAATCTCTTCCAACTGGCAGCTTTGCTGAGATCAGAATGAATGATGAATTTTTCGTAAATTCTAAAACATATTTTTAAAATGACAGTTATAAAGCTACAATAATAAAAAGATCTATAAAACAGATATTTCGGAATATGTACATATACACACACATATAAAACCGACTTACCCTTCTATTGTCTTTTCTACTTTGTGGCTGTTGACATCCAAAAAACGGTGAAATCTAAAAGACAAGATGTAATTTTGGCACGTAGCTAAGTAGACTGGTATCACTGCCCGCCATAAGCCCCCAAACACCCTCTACTTGGCTATACTCAGGAATGCGCCTCTCTCCCAGGATCACCTCCACCATGTAGGCAAAGCAACCACTGAACCTCAAAGAGTGCTCAATCACCGCTTCAGCAGGACACAAGTCACCCGGAGCTGCCCCAACCCTGTCCTCTGGCTCCTTTGCCTTCCCATAATGCCCTGTGTCCAAGTCTAGCGTAGCACAATCTATATTGGGGTTCCTAATCTTTGTATGCCACAGCGAAGTCCACTGAAGCTTGGGGACCCCTTCTCGCAACCTTTTTTAAACCAAAAAATGAAATACAAAGGAAACCACGTATACTGAAACACAGTTGTGAAGTGTTTTTAAAAGTGTGTGATACAGTAAGAGAAACTTCTTTATTAAAGCATTAAGTAACAAGATCTAGCAGTGGGTCCGTGACTACCGTTAAAATAACAGCAAACAATATTTAGACACATCTGCAACAACTATAACATGATGTGAAGTGTATGATTTCTACTGGTGACACACTTATAGGTAAACTAAAATTGCTTGTTGCTTTCATTCGTAAGTGAAAGATATGCTATTTTTTAGTTTGAGGTTAGTGTAATTTTTTTCTTGTTCTGATTCATAACACCTGAATTCTATCTTCAGGTCCTCATGTTAAGAACTACTACTCTATGTCATACACAACTGACTTTTGTCTCTGTTTTCCTTAAAGATAGATACTATAAGTCACCTATCTCTGAATTTCTAGGGTCTAGAACTTGGCCACAAGTTTAAAAACGCAAACGTAATTCTTCTTTTTTCTGATGGATTAAAGCATCGCAAAATTATACTATATTCCAGTGAACTCTGGTTTTCAGTTTGGGTATGGAAGCCAACAACCCGTACTTAAAAGAAATGAACTACACTGCTAAATAACATACCTAATTCTATGCCAGGAAATGGCTGCGCAGACCACCACTTTACCTGTTATAATTTGGTTTCTCAATGTGTAAAAGAGATAGTAACTTCTAATGTCTCGCTCGACTCCAAAGTGATATCCATCCTCTTACTGCCTTTCTGAATATTACCAGAAAAGAAATTGAGATCCGGGAATTAAACTTGTCCTGTCTGATCTACTCAGGCACTGGTATGTCAATGTTACGCGTAGGGACCGAGTTTATCGGGCCAGGGGCGTGGTGCGGTGGGTGCCCGACTTGCTGTGTTCTCACCGTTAACCAAGCAGGCACTTCTCGTGTCATTACCAAGACTGACTGCAGATTCTGAAAAACTGTCTACTCTTCAAGAAGATCCCCCCTGACACTGAACGGAGAGACGCTAACACCGACTGCCATCCTCCCGGTCACACTGCCGTGACAGGGGGCGACCACAACAGTGCTGTCGGATTCAACGTACTGGGTTCCGCCGCCGTCCCGGCCCCGACCCGCACCTGAAGTTGGACCAGGCGAAGTGCAGGGAGAGCTGGAAGTTGGGGTCCGCCTCGTCCCGGAGGCCCGCCACGCTGCGGACGAGCTCGCGCACGTCCCGCTCCTGCTGCCGGTCCAGGCGGCTCCAGGACGGCCCCGCGCGCGCCATGTTCGCCGCCTCCCAGCGCCGGCTTCGAGGTCGCGCCCGCTGTCGCGAGAGCTCGCGCTCCCGCCGCGCTGCTCTTGGGAGAGAGCTGAGGCCGCTCTCGCGAGAGCTCGCGCTGCTGCCGCGGTAGTGGCCGCCGCGTACGTCTTCCACTCCGCCCTGGGCAAATACTTGGCCCCTCCTCAAAGACTTGGATGTCTTCGTTGATCAGACTAACATCAGCCTCTGGATAACCGGGGTTAATGGTTTAACTTCTGATGGTCGAGAGCAGCCGGTGGGCTCTCATTCAGGGCACCTATTCGCAGCCGCCCTTCCGAACGTCTTAGTCGCCCATCCTGCTCAAGCTTCAGCGTCTCTTTGCAGCGGTGACCTCTGAGGGTCTCTCATTCCACCCCTGTCCGCACAGTCCACACTACGTGGTCCTCACTACAGCAGGTGTCAGCAAAGCGGGTTGTCCACCGCATCGCTGAGTGCGGCGCCTTCTGCTGTCGCTGGTGTGGGACTCCCGGTGGCCAAAGTAGGACGTT
>NW_011889176.1:9867-11254 GCF_000151845.1 Pteropus vampyrus | reverse complement strand
GAGCCAGAATCGCAGACTTCCGAGAAACGGCTCACTTTCGGCAAATGCACAGCCCTCCCGGGGCCTTGGAGCTCTGTGGGCGATGCTCGGTCATCTGCGGGTACTGGGGTACAGAAGGTGGAGAAGCACTCACTGACACTTTGAGCTCTAGAGGTACAAACTACGTCTCATTCCTCTCTGTAACCTCGTGAAGAGTTCAGGGCCACCCACAGACAGCGTACCCAAGGATGCTTTGGACCCTCCGTCCATGGCGGCCTTTACCCGCTGGGAAGAGGTCAGTTGGGGGACACTGCAGACAGCTGTGGGTCTGAATTCAGCCTCCGTGCCTTAGGAGCTTTGCGATCACCTCTCTGAGCCTTTAGTTTCTTCATTTTGAATGCGTACACGGAGACTATTACGACCATCCCAGGCAGAAAGGTGAGTGAGAGGGAAGTGTCTGCTTCCGTCTAGAAGTCTGATTTCCAATGTGGAAAGCTGGAAAGAGCAGAGTCCTTAGGAAGGAGTCCCGGGGCCTCTGGGATCAGCTGGGACTCTGTCTCATTTTGGCTCTGGGACCCCCTGTGTCCACAATCCTGGAAGGCAGATGTGCTTGGAACGGCCTGCCTTCCCTAAAGACCTGAGGGCAACACAGCCTTTTTTCCTGAAATCCACCATATATTTGTGCATATATATTCATATATATTCATATTCATATATATGCACATATATATATGGTACCTCTGGGATTAATCACTCAGTTCACATCCATTTTGAGCCAGAAGTGCAGACTTTTGAGAAATAGCTCACTTGCGGCAAATTCAGATGCTGGTCAGTCCCTGGGATTTTGTGGGCATTGTTCAGTCCTCTGCGGGTAGTGGGTTCATACGTTTAACAAGCTCGCAGGGTCCCATTGAGCTCCTTGGGACAGAAAATGGGTCTAATTCCTCTCTGTATCCTTCTGTAGACTTCAGGGCCACCCACAGGCAGTGTGCCCAGCGATATTTTGGGCCGCCCTTCCATCGTCCCATGTGCCCCTCCATCCTTGTCGAGGAGGAAGCCAAAAGGCATCCTTCTTCTCGTAGAAATAGGTCAGTATGGCAAACTTCAGACACCTGTTGGGCTGTATGTGACTCTGTCACTTATTAGCTGTGTGATCACGTGTATGAGATTCTGTTTTCTGAATTTTGAATAAGTGTACAGGAACCATGACGAGCAGCCCAGGCAGAAAGGCGGAGGAGAGGGAGGTGTCTGCTCCAGTCCAGAGGTCTGATATCAAGTTGAAAAAGTAGGAAGGAAGAGAGGCCCCAGGATGGAGCCCCGGTGTCTCTTGGATGAGCTGGGACACGGTCTCATTGCGGCTCTGGGACCCCCTGTGTCCACAATGCGGGAAGGCAGAAGTGCTTGGAAC
>NW_011889176.1:7314-7649 GCF_000151845.1 Pteropus vampyrus | reverse complement strand
GCAAATACACAGGCTTGTGAGGCCCTGGGGCTCTGTGGACATTGTTCAGTCCTCTGCGGGTAGTGGGTACATACGTTTGACAAGCTTTCAGGGTCCCATTCAGCCCCTTGGGACAGAAAATGGGTTTAATTCCTCTCTGTATCCTTCTGTAGATCAGGGCCACCCAAGACAGCGTACCAAGGGATGCTTTGGCCCCTCGGTCCATGGCGGCCGTCAACCGCTGGAAAGAAGTCAGTTGGGGGACACTGCAGACAGCTGTGAGTCTGAATTCAGCCTCCGTGCCTGAGGAGCTTTGCGGTCACCTCATTGAGCCCTTCATTTCTTCATTTTGAATG
>NW_011889176.1:5604-7264 GCF_000151845.1 Pteropus vampyrus | reverse complement strand
TTAATAGGCAATCAGACATTGGATGATAGGCCAATGGAAGGAACACAGGCTTCAGGAAGGAGACCTAGGCCTCTTGGATGAGCTGGGACTGTGTCGAATTGTGGCCCTAGGACTCCCTGTGTCAACACTCTGATTCTGTCACTTATTAGCCGTGTGATCACATCTCTGAGACTTAGTTTTCTTAATTTTGAATGAGTATCCACGGACCCCCACGACCATCCCAGGCAGAAAAGTGAATGGGGAAGGTGTCTACTCTAGTCCAGAAGTTTCATTTCAATTTGAGAAAGCAGGAAGGAACAGAGGCCTCGCAAAGGAGTCCCAGGGCCTCTTGGATGAGCTGGGACTGTGTCGAATTGTGGCTCTGGGACCCCTCTGTGTCCACACTCCAGGAAGGCGGATGTGCTTGGAACGGCCTACCTTCCCTAAAGACCTGGAGGCAACACAGCTTTTGTTCAAAAATCACCATATATATATGTGCACATATATATATGAATATATATATGTGCACATATATATATGGGAGCTCTGGCTTTACACACTCAATTCACGTGCATTTTGAGCCAAAAGTGCAGACTTCCGAGAAATTTCTCACTTGCGGCAAATGCACAGGCTTCCCAGGCCCTTGGGCTTTGTCGGGAATGTTCAATCTTCTGCGGGTAGTTGGGGACAGTCGTTTGACAAATACTCAGGGTCCCATTGAGCTCCTTGGGGCAGAAAATATGTCAAATTCCTCTCTGTATCCTCATGCAGACTTCAGGGCCATCCAAAGACAATGTGCCCAGAGATGCTTTGGCCCGCCCTCCATCGTCCCATCTGCCCCTCCATCCTTGTCGAGGAGGAAGCCAAAATGGCATCCTTCACCTGGTAGAAAGAGGTCAGTTTGGGAAACTTCAGACTCCTGTTAGTCTGTATCTGACTCTGTCACTTATTAGCTGTGTGATCACCTATATGAGACTCAGTTTTCTGAATTTTGAATGAGTATACAGGAAACATCATGACCAGCCCAGGCAGAAAGGTGAAGGAGAGTGACGTGTCTCTTCCAGTCCAGAGGTCTGATATCAAATTGAAAAAGCAGGAAGGAACAGAGGCCTCAGGAAGGAGCCCCTGGGCCTCTTGGATGAAAAGGGACCAGGTTGAATTGTAGCTCTGGAAGCCCCTGTGTCCACACTCTGATTCTGTCACTTATGAGCCATGTGATCACCTCTCTGAGACTTAGTTTACTTAATTTTGAATGAGTATCCATGGACCCGCAGGACCATCCCAGGCAGAAAAGTGACCGGAGAGATGTGTCTGCTCTAGTCCAGAAGTTTCTTTTCAAATTGAGAAAGCTGGAAGGAGCAGAGGCCTCAGGAAGGAGCCCCGGGGCCTCTTGGATGAGCTGGGACTATGTGAATTGTGGCTCTGGGACCCCCTGTGTCCACATTCCAGGAAGGAGGATGTGCTTGGAAAGGCCTGCCTTCCCTAAAGACCTGAGGGCAACACAGCCTTTTTTCCTAAAAATCCACCATATATATATGTGCATATATATGAATATATTTTTGTAATCTCAAAGGTTACAAAAATAGTCTCAAAGGTTACAAAAAGAATCAAACAGAAATTTTAAATATGAAAAATGAAGTTCTCAATATTCATGACCTAACAGACAGGCTTAATAGCCAAT
>NW_011889176.1:0-2082 GCF_000151845.1 Pteropus vampyrus | reverse complement strand
ACTTATTTTTGAATGAGCATCCACGGACCCCCACGACCATCCCAGGAGAAATGTGAGCGCGGATAGGTGACTACTCTAGTCCACAAGTCTCTTTTCAAACTGAGAAAGCGGGAAGGAACAGAGTCCTAGGAAAGGAGCCCCGGGGCCTCTTGATGAGCTGGGACTCTGTCTAATTGTGGCACTGGGACCCGCTATGTCCACATATTCATATATATGCACATATATATATGGGAGCTCTGGCATTAAGCACTCAGTTCACGTCCATTTTGAGCCAAAAGTGCAGACTTTTGAGAAATTGCTGACTTGCGGCAAATACACAGGCATATCAGGCCCTGGGGCTTTGTGGGCAATATTCAGTCCTCTGCGGGTAGTGGGTACATACGTTTGACAAGCTCTCAGGGACCCATTGAGCTCCTTGGGAAGGAATATGGGTCTAATTCCTCTCTGTATCCTTCTGCAGACTTCAGGGCCACCCACAGATAGTGTGCCCAGTGATGCTTTGGGCTGCCATTCCATCGTCCCATGTGCCCCTCCATCCTTGTCGAGGAGGAAGCCAAAATGACATCCTTCGCCTGGTAGAAAGAGGTCAGTTTGGCAAACTTCAGACAGCTGTTGGGCTGTATGTGACTCTGTCACTTATTAGCTGTGTGATCACGTGTATGAGACTCAGTTTTCTGAATTTTGAATGAGTGTACAGGAACCATGACGAGCAGCCCAGGCAGAAAGGTGAAGGAGAGGGAGGTGTCTGCTCCAGTCCAGAGGTCTGATATCAAATTGAAAAAGCAGGAAGGAAGACAGGCCCCAGGACGGAGCCCCAGGGCCTCTTCGATGAGCTGGGACACTGTCTAATTGTGGCTTTGGGAACCCCTGTGTCCACAATCCGGGAAGGCGGATGTGCTTGGAATGGCCTGCCTTCCCAAAAGACCTGAGGGCAACACAGCCTTTTTTCCTAAAAATCCACCATATATATATCTGCATATACACACATATATGCAGATATATATATGGTAGCTCTGGCATTAAGCACTCTGCTGACGTGCATTTTGAGCCAAAATTGAAGACTTCCGAGAAACGGCTCACTTGCGGCAAATGCACAGCCCTCCCGGGGCCTTGGGGCTCTGTGGGCGATGCTCGGTCATCTGCAGGTACTGGGGTACAGAAGTTTGGGAAACACTCACTGACACTTTGAGCTCCTAGAGGTACAAACTACGTCTCATTCCTCTCTGTAGCCTCGTGCAGAGTTCAGGGCCACCGAGAGACAGTGTACCCAGGGATGCTTTGGCCCCTGCGTCCATGGCGGCCTTCACCAGCTGGAAAGAGGTCAGTTAGGGGACACTGCAGACAGCTGTGGGTCTGAATTCGGCCTCTGTGCCTTAGGAGCTTTGCGATCACCTCTCTGAGCCTTTCATTTCTTCATTTTGAATGCGTCCACGGGGACCATTACAACCATCCCAGGCAGAAAGGCGAGGGAGAGAGAGGTGTCTGCTTCCGTCCTGAAGTCTGATTTTCACTGCGGAAAGCGGGAAGGAGCCGAGGCCTTAGGAAGGAGCCCCGGGGCCTCTGGGATGAAAAGAGATCATGCTGAATTGTGGCTCTGGAACTCCCGGTGTCGACACTGCGGGGAGGTGGAGGTGCTAGGAGCGGCCTGTCTTCTCTGGTAGACCAGGGGTCCACACAGGTTTCCTTCGAAATCCACCATATACATATATATGAATACACTGCCATCTCGTAGGTGTTTTGAAAATAACACACAAGTGTACTCATCATTAAAATTTATTTCCTGCTGCCATCTGGTGGACATTTCGGGAATAAAACGACCGCGTGCCCCGCTGCCTTTCCAGCCCTCACCGGCTCTCCTGCAGCCGGCCCTGGGCTGTTACGTCTGTCCACTTGGGGCCCTTCCCTTCCTCGGCTCCGAGGGGCCAAGCCCCAAGGGCGGAGGGAAATGGGCGGAGGGCGAGGTCTCAGGGCGAAGTGCTATCTGCTGCTGTGGCTGGTGTCCGAGCAATTTCTCACTTGCAGCAAAGGCACAGGCTTCCCAGGCCCTAGGGCTTTGTGGGCAATGTTCAGTCCTCTGCGGGT
>NW_011889175.1:2348539-2445504 GCF_000151845.1 Pteropus vampyrus | reverse complement strand
GACCAGAAGTTTATTTATCTGTTCTCCTACTGAAAGACATCTTGGTTGCTTCTATGTTTTGACAATGATGCATAAAGCTGCTATAAAAAACTTTGTGCAGCTTTTTGTGTGAACACAAGTTTACAGCTCCATTGGAGTGTAATTGCTGGCTTGTATGGTAAGAGTATGTTTGTAGGAAAATGCCAAACTGTCTCCCAAAGTAGCCATACCATTTTGCATCCTCACCAGCAATGTATGAGAATTCCTGTTGCTCCACATCCTCACCAGCATTTGCTGTTGTCATTCCTCTGGATATTGGCCATTCTAATAAGTGTGTAGTGGTATCTCACTGTTGATTTAATTTGCATTTCTCTGATGACATATGGTGTGGAGCGTATTTCCATATTCTTATTTGCCATCTCTATATTTTCTTTGGTAAAGTGCCTGTTCAGGTCCTTGACCCATTTTTTAATTGAGTTATTTCTTTTTTTATTGTTGAGCTTTAAGAGTTCTTTGTATATTATGGATAATAGTCTTTTATCAGATGTGTCTTTTGTGAATATTTTTCCCAGTCTGTGGTATGTCTTCTGATTCTCTTCATATTGTCTTTCACAGCGGAGAAATCTTTAATTTTAATAAAGTGCAGCTTATCAGTTATTTCTTTCATGGATGCCTTTGGTATTGTATCTAAAAAGGCCACTGCCATACCCAAGGTCATACAGGTTTTCTCCCACATTATCTCCAAGGAGTTTTATAGTTTTGCATTTTACATTTAGGTCTATGATCCATTTTGAGTTAATTTTGTAAAGGGTGTAAGATCTGTGTTTAGATTCTTTTTTTATTTTCATTTTTTTGCATGTGGACGTCTAATTGTTCCTTTACCACTTGTTGAAGACGCTATTTTTGCTCCATTGTATTGCCTTTGCTCCTTTGCCAAAGATCAGTTGGCTATATTTATAAAGATCTAATTCTGAGCTCTTCATTCTGTTTCATTGATCTATTTATCTATTATTTTGCCAAAACTACACTGTCTTGATTAGGGTAGTTTTATATCAAGTCTTGAAGTTGAGTAGTGTTAGTCTTCTAATTTCATTCTTCTTCCATACCGTGTTGGCTATTCTGGGTCATTTCCTCTCCATAAAAACTTTAGAATCAGTCTGTCAATATCCACAAAATAACTTGCTAGAATTTTTATTGGGATTGCATTGAATCTACAGATCAATTTGGGAAGAACTGACACCTTGACAATATTTAAATCTTCCTATCCATAAACATGGAAATGAAATACCTCTCCATTTACATAGTTCTTCTTTGATTTTATTCATGAGTTTTATAGTTTTCCTCCTACATATCTTGAACATATTTTGTTAGATTTATACCTAAGCATTTCATTTTAGGGGGTGCTAAGGTAGATGGGATTGTGTTTTTAATTTCAAATTCCACCTCTTCGTTGTTAGTATATAGGAAAGCAGTTGACTTTTGTATATTAACCTTGTATCCTGAAACGCTGCTATAATTGCTTATTAGTTCCAGGAGTTTTTTTGTTGATTCTTTTGGATTTTCTACATAGATGATCATGTCATCTGCAAACAAAGAAAGTTTTATGTCTTCCTTTTCAATCTGTATACTTTTACTTCCTTTTCTTGCTTTATTGCATTAGCAAAGACTTCCAGTATGATGCTGAAAAGGAGTGGCGAGAGGGGACACCCTTGCCTTGTACTTCATCTTAGTGGGAAAGCTTCATGTTTGTCACCACTAAGTCTGATGTTAGCTATAGATTTTTTGTAGATAGTTTTTATCAAGTTGAGAAAGTTCTCCTCTATTCCTATTTTACTGAGAATTTTTATCATGAATGGGTGTTGGATTTTGTCAGATGTTTTTCTGCATCTCTTAATATGATCATGTGATTGTTTTTCTTTAGCTTGTTTGTATGATGAATTACATTAATTGATTTTTGAATGTTGAACAAGGCTTGTATACATAAAATAAATCCCACTTGGTTGTGGTGTATAATTCTTTTTATACTTTTTCGGATTTTATTTGCTCATATTTTGTTGAACATTTCTGCAGCTATGTTCATGAAAGATATTGGTCTGTAGTTTTCTTTTCTTGTAATGCCTGTCTGGTTTTGGTATTAGGGTAATGCTGGCCTGACAGAATAAGTTAGGAAGTATTGCTTCTGCTTTTATCCTCTGAAAGGGATTGTAAGAAATTTCTTCCTTAAATGTTTGGTAGACTTCACCAGTGAACTCATCTAGGCCTGGTGCTTTCTGTTCTGGAAGACTTCACACTTTTCACAAAAGTTAATTCGAAATGGATCTTAGATTTAAATGTAAAACACAAAAGTATATAACATCTAGAAGACATCTTAAGAGAAAATGTAAGTGATCTAAAAAAATACAACACCAAAAGTACAATCCATGAAAGACACTGATAAGAGAATGAAAAGACAAGCCATAGAGTAGTAGGAAAAAAATATGAAAAACACATATATGATAAAGAACTGGCATCCAAAATATACAAAGAACTCTTAATACTCAACAATAAGAAAAAGATCCAGTTAAAAAAATGGACGAAAGACCAACTTTTTGGTATATATCCAAAAGAACTGAAAACAGGCTCTCGAAGAGCTATTTCACACCCACGTGCACTGTAGCACTATCCACATTAGCCAAGAGGTAAAAGCAACCTAAATGTCTAGTGACAGATGAATGGCTAAAGAAAATATGGTGTGTACACACACACACACACACACACACACACACACACACACACGAATACATTCGGCCTTAAAAAGAAAGAAATCCTGTCATATACTACAACATGCATGAACACATAATGTTGAGGACATTATGCCAAGTGAAATAAGCCAGTCACAAAAAGACAAACGCTGCCTGACTCTAATTAGTCAAATTCAGAGAAACAGAAGTGGTTACTAAGGACTGGGCTGAAGGGGAAAAACGTCTGTTTCGCAAGATGAGAAAGTGCTAGGGATCTGTTTCCACAACCATGTATGTATAGTTAACGTTACTGTACACTTAAAAATGGTTAAAGTGGTAAATTTTATGTTACATGTTTGTTACCACAATTTTATAAAAAAACCTCTGGAGTTAGCAAAACTAAAAAAAAATGGGCAAAAGATCTGAACAGATACCTTAGCAAAGATGATACAGACATAGTAAATAAGCATATGAAAAGATTTTATAAGGGAATTATAAATTAAAACAATTACATACCACCACACTGACAGCACCAAGTGCTGAAAAGAATGCAGACTAATGAGAACTCTTATTCACTGCATGCTGGAATGCAAATGGTACAGCCACTTTAGAAGACAATTTGGCAGTTTCTTACAAAATGAAACATACTCTTACCATATGATCTAGTAATCACATTCTTTGGTGTTTACCCAGATGAGTTAAAAATGTGCATCCATAGAAAAAAACCTGCACATTAATGTGTGCAACTGGAAAAATGCCACTTATTTAATGGAGAAGAGTACAGGAAGAACAGCACAAGATTTGTTTTTAGCAATATTAAGTCTAGGATAGCTATTAATTGGTTTGTACTCAGGAAAACTAAAAACTTATGTTAGCACAAAAACTTGCTCACAAATGTTCATACAGTACTATTCATAATAGCCAAAAAATAGAAACAAACCAAATGTCCATTAACTGATGAATAAAGAAAATGTAGCCATAAAAAGGAATAAAGTTGTGACACATGCTAGAAGATGGATGAACCTTGAAAAAATTATGCTAAGTGAAACAAGCCAGAAATAATGGGCTACAAAATGTATGATTCCATTTATATGGAACAGATAAATCTATAGAGGCAGAAAGTAGATTTGTGGTTGCCTAGGGTTGAAGGAGGGGAAAATGAGTGACTGCTAATGTGTAAGGAACTTCTTTTGGGGGGTGTCATAGTGTCCTGACATTGATTGTGGTGATGACTGCACAACTCTGTGAACATAATAAAAATCATTAAATATTATACTTTAAATGAGTGAATCATATGGTATGAGTTATATTTCAATGAAGCTGCTAAAAAAATAATAGTGATGTATACATGTGGAATAAACAAGAGAACAGCAATTTTCCTTAAAGTCATTAAACTATTCAATGTTTTGTTTCATGACAACCATTTAATATAGTGTAATTTATTCACTTCTTCCAAAAGTATTTTCACTATATTTAAGAAGTTCTAAGTAGATCAGTATAACAAAACAAACATACTTCCTCACTTATAAGAAATCCAGCAGACAATGTTTTCCATACAAGATTTTAAAAAACTTGGCTGAGGAATGAATGTACAACAAAGAGAAATAAATAAAATGACTTGTTCTTGGCTTCATTGTAGGCTGTATGCCTGTAATATTTTTCTACAAATGTGTTGGTTTCTTCTTTCGCTCTTCTAATAACCTGAGCAAGAACCATCTAAGAGCAAATGGATGCTCCTTTCCATTTCCTTTAGTTTTCAGGGAGTCGCTCTTGGTTCAGATAAAAGGCAAGAGTGTGTCTCTCAAGGAAAAGGCAGTTTCTTCTAATCTACCAACTGGTTTAGCCAAGTTAATTACTATAGTTCTCAAACCTGGCTGTACACTAGAATCACCTGGTGCATAGCTTTTAAAAATTACTGATGCCTGGCTTACATACTCAAAAATTTAGATTTAACTGGTCTAGGGTGGGGCCCAGTCAACCTTATTTTATTAAAATTTCTCCTGATGGTTCAAGTATATAGCCACAGTTGAGAAGCAATAAACTAAAGGTTTGTCAACTTTTTGGTCTGAGTATGCTTCTATACTCTTAAAGACTACTGAGAACTCCAAAACCACTTTTGGGTTATATTTATTGATATCTCCTACAATTACACATTAAAACAGAAATTTAAAAATTTTTATTATTTCATTTAAAAATAAAAAAAACAAATCTGTTACATGTTAACAGAAATAACTCAGTTTTATTTAAAATAATATTTTCCAAAACAAAAAGAAATTAATGTGAAGCATGGCACTGATTTAAATTTTTTGCAAATCTCTTTAATATCCAGCTTAATGAAAGATAGCTTAATTCTCATATCTGCTTCTGTATTCTGTTGCAGTATATAGTTGAAGTATATGAAGAAACCCCAGCCTCATAAGGTATATAGTTAGAAAAGGAAGTAGTATTTTAATAACTTTTTCAGATATTTGTGGATATCCTTCTGCCCACCAAACCAAAACTCAACTAGTGGTTTATTAAAGGTTAGTTACAATGGAGAATCTGAAACCTTATCAATAGAATTTTTATATTCTGCTACATTAAAAATCCACTGGTCTCTCCTGCACTTTGAATGTATCTTTTTTATATCCTTGCATGATTTTTTAACATCATATATTGGTCATTAGAGAAATATTTTTCACTGAATTATGCATATTTTCCAAATGTTAAAAGATTGCATTCTACAATATCAAGAAGTCACATTTGCTAATATCACCACTGATCTCACCAGAAAATTCTTTAGGTATAGGGAAGCTGTCAAGTTCACAGTGAGAGATACAAATTTTCTAGAATTCTAATTTTTGTTTGAAAGCTAGAATTTTATAATTGGCAACAAATGCTATCCATGTTTTCCATAAGTGACAAATTCATTTTGGTATTTTAGAGAAAATGTCTGACAAATACCTAAATATCACTAACCACAGTTTGTCAGCCAGTTGTTATGTCAAGTAAAAAATGGTGTTCCATAAAAAAAAATTGCCAGTTCTGCTCATAACTCAACTATACACATGCTTCTGAAACAACCATCATGCTTTAGTATGCAGCAGAAGAGCTCTGTGAGTACTTCCCATTCCATCTCACAGAATATAAAAAGATGAGTACTCAATGATTGAGATTAAATAAAATTAATAATTTTGACTGCTTCACCAAAGACGTTCTGAGGTTAAATTGGCATTTCCCTCCCTGCTAGTCCATACAGTTTAGTGCCGACTGCCTTGATTCATGCTAAGGCATCAGCAATTTTACCAACCCTCAGTGCAAATGTCAACAGTGAAAAAAAAGCAAACAACATCTTAGTAATAGTTCTGAACTCACAGACCTCCTAAAGAGGGGACCCCTAGAGGTCCATGAAAGTAGACTTTGAGAACCTTCTCACTGAACTGATTTCCATAGAACCATTACGCCAGTTAGACATTAGCTATCTCAGCAAGAATTAAATAAGTTTCAAAATTACTCCAAGTGAGAATATGATCCAAGTAAGACAGAGGGTGGGGAAAGTGGCAGGGTGTAGTCTACCATATTCAGTTTGATTGCTAATCCCAAGTCAGACATTAAATAATATAAAATGTAGAATTTTTCCTACAGATCTGATTATGAAATATTTGGCAGAGGAAATCTAATTCAAACCAGCTGCTGGAGTCTTGCTGTGCAGCAGTTGGTTAGAACATACTGCCAAAAGGCCCCCTTTAGCGAGGAGACCAGATGAGCTCATCCAAAGGCGTTTTAGCAGCTTTTGCCCCATAAGTCCCATAAGTACAATATCGCTCAATTTTCCACATTGTAAAGTAGCTACACTTTTTTGGATCTTTTTCTCCTTCAGTCAAAGAAAGCATATTAGAAAAAACTACAAAATGCACATCTTGCAAAATTCACAGCACCTTTAAAACCAATGCGTTCTTCTACCTCTATCATGTATCTAGCTTTAATCTCAAGAAATGTGTAAAATGAATGAATGAATGAATGAATGAATAAATATCCTTTTCATTTATCACTTTCATGTTTTATTTAATTCTTCACCAGCCATTTTCTTTCTCTCTCTCTCTCTCCCTCTCTCACTTTCTCTCTCTCTCTCTCCCTCTCTCCCTCCTTGGCTTCCAAGAATCTGTAAACATGCAAGCCAATATAAATAACTCGTGTTAATTTACATCACCCTAACAATATTCTTTGATTTTTGAACAATAATTAATTCTTAATTTATCAGGGAATATCTGCTTTTGTGGATAATCAAGCTCCTTAACTTCTTTTTCTTCCATGTGTTTATACTATCTTTTTTTCTGACTCATTCGCTCATGAGAACATGTTCCAAAGTATTAGAAATACAATTGGTGAAAGTGAAAATTCAGCCCTTTCTCGTTACTCATATAAATTTCAAACCCTCTTTCCCTCACCACACTAAAAAGACAAAAGTATACCACTTTCTGGTCTTGCCTTTCTCTGCGGCACATGTCGTGGTCTGGTTCTGTCTTCTGGCCTCTCTCAGTGGCCATACTCTACCCCCCTCTGAGAAGCAGAGGATGATTAAGTCCCACTTAATTCTATCATGCAGTGACTTAAACCAATTCCACCTGGCCGACATGGCCACATGGAAAAACTAAACTTCTCATCTGCCTGTCATCTTTGCTCCTGAACAAGGAGTTAAGAATCCCTGCTGTTACATGAATTAAACTTATTAAGAAACATGTTCAGAGAGCTATAGGCCCCACCCATTTAATTAATGGCCATGTTCAATTTGCATGTCTAGGTTGATCCAAATAATACATTTGAATTCTTCACATTTAATATGAAACTTTCACTAGTTGTAAAAACTATTGGGTAGAACTATGCTCTTCTTTTAACAGCGGCCAAATTAAACCAATTACACTTTTTACACAGAATTCTTCTTTGACATATATTCACTTAATAATAATTATAATGAAAGCAACTAACAACCTATCAGGTACCACTGTAGGCATTTTACAAGTATTAACTCATTTAATAGTCATACCCACTCTATCTTATTAGGGTCCATTAGGGTTTCATTAACAAATGAAAAATCTGTGGCACAAAAAATATAAGTAACATGCTTCCAATTCTATTACAAATGGTAGAATGGGGATTCAAATTCAAGTTTATTAAGGATTGACCTCAGTCCCTTCTATTAAATCTTGTTTGGTTTGTTGTTTTATTCATTACAATGTCTTTATTGAGATGTAATTCACATGCCATACACTTTACTCATTTAAAGTGTAAGTTCAAGGATTTTGATATATCCAGAGATATGTAACCATGACCACATTCAATTTTAGCACATTTTCGTTACCCAAAAAGAAATCCTGTACTCATTAACAGTCATTCCTTATTTCTCCCAACCCGTCCTCTACCCCACCCCGGCAATGAATGACTAATCTACTTTCTGTCTATAGATTTGCCCATTCTGCACATTTTATATAAATAGAATCATATAATATGTGGTCTTTTGTGTTTAACTCCTTTCACTTAGCATAATATTTTCAAGGTTCATCTATGTTGCAGTTTATCAAAACTTCATTCTTTTTTTTTATTGCTGAATAATATTCTATTGTGTGGATATGACATATTTTGTTTATCCATTCATCAGCTAACAAACACTTGAGTTGTTTGCACTGTTTGGGTGTTATGAATCTGTTACAAACAGTCACGTATAAGTTTTGGGGCAGACGTAAGTTTTCATTTCTCTTGAGTACACAACATACAAGTATAATTGTACGTGGTGACGCTATGTTTACCCTTCTGAGCAATTGCCAGACTGTTTTCCTCAATAAAGACACCATTTTACATTCCCACCAGCAGTGTGTGAGGGTTCCATTTTCTCCACATCCTAGTCTACACTTGCTATTATCTGTCTTTCTGTATTTATTTATTTATTTTTAATTATCTGTCTTTTTAATTATAGCCATCCCAGTGGGTGGGAAGTTGTATCTCTCTGTGGTTTTGATTTGCATTTCCCTGATGGCTAATTATGCTGACTACCTTTTCATGTGCTCATTAGCAATTTGTATATCTTCTTTGGACAAATGTCTATTCAGATCTTTTTCTCATTTTTTAATTGGGTAATTTATCTATTTATTATTGAGTTGTAAGAGTTCTTATATTTTTCTAGATACAAGTCCCAGATAAGATATATAACTTGCAAATATTTTCTCCCATTTTGTGGGTTGTATTTTCACTTTCTTGATGGTGACATCTGAAGCACAAAAGTTTTTAATGTTGATAAAGTTCAATTTATTTATTTTTTCTTTTGTTGCTTATATTTTTGGTGTCATATCTAAGAAAGTGCTGCCTAAGCCAAGGTCATGAAGATCTACTCCTGTATAAAACTAAGAATTTTATAGTTTAGCTCTTAAATCTTATTTATATCTTTTCCCTGGTTGCAAATTAATACCACAGTGATAGTACACACACAACTACCTCATCTCCTTCTATAGTACCAAAGTGCTTTGGTGATCTAGGCCAGTCTAGTCTATGACCAAAAATTATTTGTTTATGGGATCAAAATTTCTAGTAGTAAACAAAGGCTCACCTATGGGATGTCACAGGTTTCTGCTCCATCCCTCCAGTGATATGCAGCTAAGGAAATGTCTAAGGATAAAGCTACCCACTTTGCATTCTATGTTCACAACTAGAATATGAGCTTTTCCCATGAAATTTAAACCTAAGAGACCTCTACAGTCATATTTAAAGCTCAAAATCTTTGGAAAATATAAATTTAATTACTCTATTATACTGACTGAGATATGTTCACATGTTTTCATAGGATTTCTATCATGCTCTCAATGTAACTATAACAAACTATAATTTAAGTAATAGAATTTAACTCAACTAAGATTTATTGAGGGCCTACTATATGCAAAGCATTATGGGAAGTGCTGAGATAACTAAATCACAGTTCTTGACCTCAAGAAGGTTATAATTTAGTGGGGAATTAAAAAAAACAAACAAACAAAAAAACCCAAATCTCTTATCTCTGTTCTGTGATCTAGGTGCTCCAGCTCTTAATTACAGAGGAATTCCTGAAAAACTATGTGAAAATTATTTTATTTAAAAAATTATAAATGTAAGGGAACTCGGCAAGTTGAAGAAAATCCTATATAACGTGAGTCTTCTTGTAAAGAATATTCTTCCTCACATGAATCTTTGTTTGCTCAAGGCAGGACCCCCACCCCCACCCCCACCCCACTGTTCCAGATGGTTTCAGCATTTAGTTTTTTTGACTGCCAAATACTTTTCTGTGGGGCTCCTTTTTAAGGTATAGTTTTTTATTTACAAAAAGATCTGATTCTTTTTTAAGCCCAAATAAGACTGAATGTGAATGTTTTCTAGTTTCACACTAGTTTCTAATTATCTCTTAAAACATATTGGCCCCCAAATCTACATTCCTCTGTTCTTTGCCTTCCAACTCCCGACATCTGGCATGCTAGAAACATCCTGTTGCTTCAGGTCAAATCAATGTTTATTTGATGGAATCAAAATTATGTGCTCTTATACCAGAAAGAGAAGTTGAAGAATGTTTTGGCTGAGTTGTGTGGTTTATCCACAGTACCACATTCTGGTTTAAATGATTTCATCACTCAGTCAAAAGGCTACCACAATTTCAGTGGTTTTCTTGTCAGAGTCAATAAAGTAAAGGAAAAAAAATACTACTTATCTTCATGACTAAGCAAACCTTGGAGGAAGCAATTAGGAAGCTGCTTCAACTTAAAAATGCACACAAAAATACTAATGACAGAAACCATTTATTCTGAGCTAGGAGAGGCGAAGTAATCAATAAGGTTGGAAAAAAAAAAGTCTTTGTCTAAATCAACTATATCAGCTACTTAAATGCTATTTTAGGCACTTAATAGAATTCACTTTAAAATTCTTTAGAAGATTTAGAGTAAGATAGATATTTTATTTTATGTTTTTGTCTTTTGTCTTACCTTGTGGCAACAAGAGGGTAGCTGTGACATGGTGATGCCCAGGCATCCCTTGTCCATGGCATACAGTCATAAAGCAGCAAATCCTTCTCAGTCACAGCCATGAGAACAGGTCTCCATTGTTGTCTTCCACCATCTAGTTTTGCCTGTTCCAATGGTGAAATCCAGAAAGCAGAGCTAACTATAACGATATGTATTTGTAAAAGTCCCTTAAATGAAGGTTTAACATAGGGGGTCTCCATTTTGTTTCCCCATCTCAAAAGACTTGAGAAACAGGGAACATCCCATCAGGTTCCTTCCCAAGGGCAGGGGTTCATTGGGAGGTATGAGGTGGATTGTGTAGTTTGAAAAAGCTCAACCTGAGTAAGTTACAGATATTATCTAGTGATATGACAGTTTTTTCCCATTCTATAATAACTAATTATCACCAATTCTGATTAAATACACACTAATCTGTTAAAATTCATAATGATGTTAGTGTATCTGATGTAAGAGAAACATCATCTAAGAGAGAAACAAAATTCTACCACCAAATAAGTCTGCATAATCTAAACATCAGTGTTTTTCAAATATTTTTTGTCGACCTATAATAAGAAATATACTTTACATTGCAACCTAATATACACTTATGTAAATAACTGAATGAAAAATTTCCAAAATAACACAATCCCTATATTTTATGCAGTGTACTCTGATAATGTCTATTCTATTTTTTTTTAAATGCTGATGACCTACTATGTTGTATTTTGGAAAACACTCATATAAACTATTGTCAGACTTCTCCATTACACTTTCGGAAGTTTATGTTTCAGTTTCAAATATGCCATTGCATTTACTTGCATAAAGCTCCAGTTACCTCTGTGAGGAGTTAAAAATGTCGGAAAACAACCACTGTTTATCCATATTGTCAAGGATCCAAAGCCAAAAAGCAAAAGCCTGTGTTCAAGAAAAGCTCTGGTATCATCAAAACATCTGCCCTCGTGAGGTAAGAACTTTGAGCAGAGAATGCTTAACAATGGTTTCTGAACACTGAACGTTCAGCTCACTATCACTGGTGGGTGGCTTCAAGAAGGATCCAAATTGATGAATCACTTGTCTCTTAAAGAGTTGTCTCCAGAGCCACTTTTTAGTTTCTTCTCCTCAGTGACTTCTGAAGATAATTTGAACATGTCAGAGTACCTTAAGAATACATCTATAGTCTGAAAAGCGGTGGTTCAGTTCTGTATTATAATATCTATCACCAGGACTCTTTTCTCTTAGCTGGAGCCACAAGCTGATCCCAGGAGTGGGAAATGAATTCCAGCTATTGTAGGGACCCTTGTTCTACCATATGCTAAAAGCATAAAATATATGACCTGACTTGGAGAATTCAAGCAAGGTATTGTAGAAATGATTACATTTTCTTATTGGCAAACCCAAGTTTTCTAAGACTTCTATATTAGTCTATGAGTAACTCTGTAATATCTAGAGGGAGACTATCAGCTCTAAAGAGGTTCTCTTAGATTCTTATATTTTTGGGTCATAGACACCCCAAAGGGATTTCTAGTTTATGTGCACTAATAAGTCTGTGTCTGAGATTGTTATAAGTAATATTTCAATAGGGAAAATAATGAAAAATCTATCCTCCCAAAAGGTTCAAATGATAATCTGATTTTTAAAAATTAATTTTCCTTTGTATTATAAGGGAGCTAGTTTGAAGGCTAGATCAGAGCATATTTATTTGGAAAACCTAAATTAAATGTATTTCTTCCCAAAGAAGATATTTTAGGCTCTAAAAACAAAACAAAACAAAAAACTGCTAATGGCAATAAAAGCAATAACCAATTTCAAGAGAGAAAACGTTTTGTTCAATTCATTTTTAAAAAGTGTTTATTCTTTAGCTCTCTTGAGTCCTTATTTTTGGAAAATATCTTTTTCCTCTTCTATTTACCACTGGGGGAAATTTAAACTGCAATTTAAGACATTCTGTTTATCTATTTGCCTTAACTTATAAAGATACTGTTTGCTTTCACTGGAATCAAAATGCTACCTGCTATATATAGCATGTGTTTTCAGTTGTATCAGTGCAAGCAGCCTTGGGGCTCCACTATTCAGTTTTTGGCTGGAGAAAAAAGGGATACTAATGTTAGGGTTCTGGTTTGTTTGTGTTTCAACACCCACACATGCATACACATGCATACACTCTGGGCCAACAAGAACCTTCTACAAATTTTATTTTCTAATAAATAGAGTTCGATAACACTAACATGAAAAAATACTAATAGTTATTAGTCATTCCTTAAATATTTTTATCTTATAAATCTTTTTGACAGGTGATGTACTTCTGTTATTTTTATAAAAGAAAACAAAGAAGCAAACATTAAATAAACCATTTCACTAATCCTAATTTGAATCTTTACATATTTGGGGAATTATCAGGGACAAAGTCGAAACTATAGAAACAAAGCCTTCTTTGGCTGACTTGGCTTTTCTAATTTATACTCAAACGCTTAAAAATACTGCTTTTATAGGTAATACATGTCCCCCCATTTGGAGTACTTAAAATTACCCTTAAAGTATATAACCAACTAAAAGGTAAACTATCAGTCACAGAAAAATCAGTATCAAAAAAGAAGGCTGAAGTCCCTATGCACAGAACAGATGATCTCTCAGTTATCAAATATCTGTATTATAGGTCTTACTTGTTTTAAACAAACTCAATTTATGACATTGTGAAATAACAAAAAAGATAAATTAAGGAGAAATCATTTAAAGATTCTTTCTTATCTGCCCCAAATGACTCTTTTCTAAATATAAATGAAAAAGCTTCATTTACATGCAAGCTTTTCAGGAGGTACACCTCTTGCCAAAAGAAATGCTTACCTATATTAAACAGATTACATGATCTGAAATTATCTTGACCATTTTTACACTCATAAAAGAATCTTAGAGTCATAAATGGGTTCTACTTTTATCAGATACATAAGTTCATTATAATACATCTGAGAAATACATCCAATTTTGATTCATTATAATACATCTGAGAAATACATCCAATTTTGCTTGAACACCTTATTCTGAGAGTGATATTTGATTTGGGTAACCCAAACACCTACTTCAAAAAAGTAAAAAACAAGAGTATTTTAGAAATAGCTCTTTGAATTAGTTCAGTGGTACTATTTTTAAAGTGGTTGAAACTTTTCTACTTAGTATTATTTCCTAACCCTGAGTTGTATCGTTGGACAATATTTTATAAAAAGTGACTTGGTTGCTTGCTCTTCATATATATGTAAACAAAAAGAAAAAAATTACTGAGCATCTATTACATATAAAGCATTAGGCTAAGTTCTCTGGGGCAAAAAAACACTTGGAAAAAGTGTGTTCCTGTCTTCCAAGAGCTCACAATTGAGTAAAGGAAATATAATATGGTCCATAAAAGACAGATTGTGATGAACTGGTGGCTTTATTTTTCTCCTTTCTACTAGTCTATATGTATCATAGATCAAATTAAGTTCACTTTAAAAGTCTGGCAACTCTCATACATTACTGGTGGGAATCTAAATTAGTTCAAACCTGATGGAAGGCAATATGGCAATATTTATCAAAATTACAAAGGCATATACCCTTTGTGGTAGTGTAAAAATATGTCTGCTGATTCTTTACTACTCTTCTCTTTAAGAGGTGAAGTCCTTGCATGTAGGCTGGACTTAGCAACTCTCTTCTAGTGAAAAGAACAAAGCAGTCATAAAGGACACTGTAGCTTCCATCTTGTTTTCTCTCTCAGATCACTAGCTCTGGAAAAAATCGGCAGCCATGTCTTGAGGACATTCAGGCAACCCCGTGGAAAGGCCTACATGGCTAAGAACTAAAGACTTTTACCAACAGATAGCAAGAAACTGAGGCCTCCTGCCAACAGCCATGTGAATGAATCATGCTGGAAGTGGCCCTGCCAACCCGAGTTGAGCCCTCGGATGACTGCTACGCTGGCTGACAGCTTGACTAAAACTTCATGAGGTATCCTGAGCCAGAATCACCCAGTTAAACCATAACCAGATTCCTGATCCTTAGAAACTAAGCAGTAGATAACTGATACACCCTTTGACTCAGCACTTCTGGGTTTATCCTACGGGTAAAGAAATATCTCCTGCTCTCTGAACTCTCCAAATTCAGGACCTGATGCAAATTTTTGGATAAATCCCTTTCTAACCAAAGTTTTACTACTCAGTAACACAAACTTAAGAACCAAATATATTCAGATAATGTTGGTTCCCTTGCTTTCTGATCTATTTGAGCTCTGGAACCAAAGAGTTTGGATAGCAATCTGTAAAAGGACAAACTATGAGGTTCTTTATTATAGCATCATATGTAATAGCAAAAGATTATAACAACAAAACTGGACGAATGCTTATTTAATTATAGCCACACAGTGGAAAACTATACAGTTGGAAAAAAGAATGGCCTCTGTTCATTGATATGGAAAGCTGTCCAGGAAATACTGCTTAATGAAAAAAAAAAAAGAACAAAATAATATGCTATCATGTAATATAAGAGAGAAAAAGAAAGATATGTTCATATCTACTTTTATTTGCACAGAGAAACTCTCAAAAAAATCACTAGATAATAATAAAATTAATGACCTCTCTGGGAAAAAGGGGGTCGGAATTCGGTGGATGGGGGACAAGACAGGAAGGAAAGTAAAACTTTTCACCTCTGATTTTTGAACCATGTGAATGTATTAGTATATTGCCTTTTTAAAATCAGGAAGATTGCTGAGGGCATGGAACACTTACTACAATAGAGCTTTTCAACCAGTACATAAAAATACAGAAACAATGATAAACATAACTAAAATACTAAAACTTTCACAAGTTATAAATACTTATATCATGATTTTCATTAGTTTCTCTGCTTATTTATTCTAATTATGCTTCCTAGAAATCATCACAGTAGTAATCCTGTGTTCTAATTTATCATAATTATTATTTGAAACACTCATAAAATTTCAGAGCTGAAAAAAAATAGTAGAGTCCAAAATTAATCTACCACACAATCACCAAAAGCTACTAAACGAGACTGCCAATCCTGGTGACTGATCTATCAAATCGGAATCCTGTTGCGGTGCATGATAAAGGGCCAGACCTGGGAAACTCTCTAAGACAAAAGAACAAAACCTTCTAGGGCTGATACTGACGCAATCCCTGCCCCCTCACACATACATGAGGGAACCAGTATCAAAGAAATGAAGAAAATTTTAAAAAGATCTAAAACCAGTGAAAAACAAAACTAGCACTTAAACAATCATCTCTGAACCCCAAGTCCAATCATCTATTTTAGCTCTTTCTAGCCCAGTTGACAGTGAAGAATCTGAAAGAAAAAGTATGGACCATAATGTCACGTACAACCTTTAGTCTCCCTTTCGTCAAACTTGGGATCTAAAATAACTCGGAGTATGTTCTTCCTTTCCCTTCAACCCATATCCAATTAGGTTTACTTGTTTCTCTTCTCTTCATTTTTCAATTGTGGAAGATAAATTGTGGAAGACATTTGTCCAATGGCTTGTAAAATATTTTCTATATTTATACTTTTCCCGGAGCAGAGGAGTAAGACTGCTGTTCCTGAAACTCTGTCAATGGACCAGCACAGGGTTAGGAAACTATGACCTGTGGGCTGAACGCAGCCCACTACCGGTTTTTACAAATATTTACTGAAATACAGCCACACCTATTCATTTTCATATTGTCTATGACTATTTTCCTGCTACAGCGGCAGAGTCAGGAAGTTGTGACACTATCTGGCCCTTTGCAGAAACAGTTTGCTGATCCTGTTCTAAAATCATGAAAATGATCCTCTGTCATTAAGAACATAGATCGTGATAAGAACATCGTTTTATACTGTGATGATGATTATCATGACAGTCAATTCTTCCCACGAAGGTGATAATTAACAACAAATAGCTAAATGGTGGGGAGGAGAGACAAAAGATCTGCAAGCTAGATATCCAGGACCTGACTGTATGATAAATATGAAATGGGGGAAGCATCCTGGCTCCGAATGGCAACCATGTGAGACCCTGCCCTGCCTCCCAGCCTACCTGTTCTGCCAGCCAGGCAATGTGCTTGACCTCCTTGCTGCCACCTGCTGTACTAGTTGCACCAAGCATGGCATTGAGTTCAGCCAACACCTGTGGGAGGAGAGCCATTATGTTGGTGTGGATAGCTACGAACCAGGAGTGTGCTGTTGCTGTATCCTTGCAGCGTAGGATCAGTGTGTTCCTGCTATCAGGAGAATGTAGCTCTATCAATCTGTGTGGAAAAAGAAAAAAGAAAGTGAGCTAGAATAGGAGACATTAAACCTGTCAGAGTTAACATACATTACTGGAAATCTATTGTAATTTTACATTCCAGGATAGAGATACTTTCTTTTAATTCCCAAGGGTCCAATTCCAGAGAAAAACCACATATTGAAACATAATCATCAGAAAGACTAACTGCTGAGTCTTTTGTTTCAATGTGTTACTGTAATGACCTAGAGTGAAGAGATCTATTGTATAGTCTATAATAGAACATTTCACTTTGCCTTAATTTCCATGTCAAAGAAACGGAAAGCATGCTTGCTGAATCTCATAGACAGACTGTAAATAAGGAATTGATATTTTTTAAAAATTTTGAAATCTCCACTGTATGAACTAAAGAAAAGAGAAAATATCTGAAGAATATGACTCTTTATGAAAATCTGGAACTGTTTTAGTATCTGGGTAACATCATATGATTAAATCATCCACCGAGTCATAGTAGAAAATAGTTAAGAGATCTTTAACTCTATAACTATCATTGTTAATACTCAACTGAGAACAATCTATACTTCAAAAGTAATCTTTAGAAGTTAGCTAAAAAATTTTAAGTACATTGAACAAATTCCTTATACAGCAATTTATTGGGTAGGTATTGCATTTTGGCCAAAGTTTTTAATGAGATGAGTTTAAAGAGTCAAATAAATAAATAACATAAAATATACACAATGCTGTGTTCTAACAGTGAACATAAATATCTTTCAAAATGGAAAAAAAAAAAAAGCTCTTAGGCGTGTTTTTCATGGTAGGCTGGAAACTGACAAACTGTGAGTGACCAAGGAGAGATCTCTTCATTCTTTCATCTTTCTAAAGACAGTTTTGCTGCCTTGAGGCTCTGTTACCAGATCCTGCACCACTTATCAAAAATAGTTTACATGCTCCCTAGCATTTCTGCCTTGAAGCTTGCATCCCTCTCTTTTGCCAATTATTTTAATTTGCCACATTTAACATGGAAAATATTCATTCTCATTTAAACTCTGGTCAGTCTATCTTTTCTTAAACACACATTTATTGAGCACCTACTATATACCGGATACTGTGGTAGACACTTGTATTTGAGATGCAATGGTGAAAAAGATTGAAAACATAATCTCTACTTTCACTAGGTCTATAGTCTGTCTAATGGGGAAGGCGGAAAATTAACAATTAATTAATACACAATTATAGGTTACGAAAAGTGCTTCTATAAAGGACTGTGATGACTACTATGAAGTTCTTGTCTTAAAAAGGCATTCTTAAAATGGTAATGGCAAAGGACTACAATGGAAGCCTCTAAATCTCTGGGGCACATTCCCCAAAATGGTGTCATGCTATGAGACAGTTTATAAACACATCGACCTGGCACCTATCTCACCTACTCACCTGCCCTCCCACTGAGGTCTAGGCACCAGTCCTATCCATGTTTTATATGCCTTCACAGGTCTAGAGCAGTAGCTAAATGGGCCAAAAAGTTCTAGAAAATAGCCGAAACATAAAATAAGATCTGTGAACAGCCAAAACACTTAAAGCCTGTACCTGAGACCTCATATTAGTTAGAGTAGGATTTTTAGATACAGTTCTGATGAAGTTATTTATTTGATTTCCTATCTTATAGCTAAATCTAGTGAGAAGTAGCTTGGGAACAACACGATCAAAACAATAAATTAAAAAAATAATTTTATGAGAACTCTCTATACTCATGTTCATAGCAGCATCATTGACAAAAGCCAAAAAGTATAATAACTCAAATGTCTATTGATAGAACAGATAAACGAAATGTGGTCTATACATACAATGAAATATTATTGTCTTAAAAAAGAATTTCTGACATGCGCTACAACATGGACGAATCTTGAGGACATTATGCTAAGTGAAATAAGCCAGTCACAAAAAGACAAGTATTGTATGATTCAACTTATATGAGGTCTAGAGTAGTCGAACTCATAGAAACAAAAAATGGAATGGTAGCTGCCAGAGGTTGGGAGGAAGTGGGAAGGGGGAAGAGTAACGAGTAGAGTTTTAGTTTTGCAAGATGAAAAAGTTCTGAAGATTAGGATTGCAACAATATGAATATACTTAATACTACTGAATTGCACACTTTAAAATGGTTAGATGGTAAATTTAATGTTATATGTATAAGTAAAAATTTAAAAATAAATGAATTAAAAAATAATCTATGGTGAAATGTAAGATGATTTACGATAGAGAGAGAAATGGCCTGTGGAAATTTATTTGGATCCAAGGATGAGACTACACAGAGCTCACCGGTAGGATACAGACTGCTACACAGGAGGACTTCCTCATCCTAAAAGCCCAACAAAAGTAGAAAGAGGAAGATAAGAGATTTCTGACCAATAACTTAATATTCACATTGACCTTTATTTAGTCCTCTATGTATTTTATAATATTTATTCTTTTTGATGTTATTTTTCACTATATCAATTGTTGCTGTCATGGTCCTTTAAATATTTGGCTAAAACATTGATTACATTCTCTAGTAGAAAAATAGCTTTACATTTGTTATGAGAAGATTTAAAACAGTACATTACACTATATAACAATAAAATTTTGCACTTAAAGGTAGAGTCATCTCATAATCTTTTTGATGATTTAACAACTGTATTATTCAGAGAAACTGCTCAAATAATCATTTAAGTAGCTAAACTTATTACAGAGTAATTTACTTGATGACAAGTAGTTATCTATAAAATGCAGTGCTAGATTATTAGGTAATGTATGAATATAAACCCAAAGCGAGTTATTTTATATTTTATTACTTATACCAATTTTAAAAAGTATTTCTAGAACTTTCTGTACAAGATGGCAATTTAGCACACATATCCATTCTACTCCTTCCTGAAATCCCACTAAAAACAATAGTTGAAGGGAATTTTTTTTAAAATAGGCTTTTTCTTTTAGCAGTATTACGTTTACAGAAAAAAATGAGAAAAAAAAAAATACAGAAAGCTCCCAAATACCCTCCCTCGTATGCCTTACTATGAACATCTTGCATTAGAGTGTGGTACATATGTTACAATCGATGAGCCAATATTAATATATTATTATTCACTAAAGTCCTATTTCACTTTTTGTGTTGTATATTCTATGAGTTTTGACAAATGTATAATGACATCATCTATCATTACAGTATCGGACAGAATACTATAGCTTCACTGCTCTAAAAAATCCCATGTGCCATCTACTGATTCCCCCATTACTACCCCCTGGCCTTGAACTTTCAGCAACCACTGATCTTTTTACTGTCTCCAGAGAATTACACAGTATGTAGCCTTTTTGGATTGTTTGTTTGTTTTTTTTTCATTCGGCAATATACGTTTAAGATTCCTCCATGTCTTTCCTAGCTTGATTTCTTTTTATCACTGAATAATATTCCATTATCTGGATACACCATTCATCTTTTGAAAGACTTCTTGATTGCTTTCAAGTTTGGAAAATCATGAATAAAGCTGCTATAAAGCTTCAGATTTTTGTATGGACACAAGTTTTCAACTCCTTTGGGTAAATACCAAGGAGCATGATGCTGGGTCATATGGTAAGACCATGTTTAGCTTTGACAAACTGTCTTACAAAGTAGCTGTACCTTTTGGTACCGCCACCAGCAATGAATAAGAGTTCTTGTTGCTCTACATCCTCACCAGCATTGGTTGTTGTCAATGTTTTGGATTTTGGCCATTTTATTAGGTGTGTAGTGGTATCTCACTGTTTTAATTTGCAATTCTCTAATGACATGTGATGTTGAGCACCTTTCATATGTTTATTTGCCACCCGTGTTCCTCTTTTGGTGAAGTGTCTGTTCAGATCTGTTGCCCATTTTTAAGAGTTTTAAGAATCGTTAATTTGGATATCAGCCCTTTACCTGATACATAGTTAATGAAAATTTTCTACCAATCTGTGGCTTGTCTTTTCATACTCTTAACAGTGTGTGATGGTTAATTTAAGCTCCAACTTGACTGGGCTAAGGGATACCCAGAGAGCTGGTAAAACATTACTTCTGGGGGTGTCTGTTTCCGGAAGAGATTAGCATTTGAACCAGTAGACTGGGTAAAGAAGATGCTCCTCATCAACTTGGGAGGGCAATGTCCAATCCACTGAGGGCACGAATAGAACAAAAAGATGAAGGAAGGGCAAATTTGCTCCCTGCTTGAGTTGGGACATCCATTTTCTCCTGTCTTTGCACATTGGAACTCCTGGTTCTTGGGTTTTGAACTCAGACTGAATTATACCACTGGCTTTCCTGGTTCTCCAACTTGCAAATAGCAGATCATGGGAATTCTTGGACTCCATAATAGCATGAGCCAATTCCTATAATTAATAAATCTATCTATCTATCTATCTATCTATCTATCTATCTATCTATCATCTACCTACCTACCCATCCATCCATCCATCTTTCCTATTTGTTCTGTTTCCCTGGAGAACTCTAATACAGTGTCTTTTATAGAGCAGAAATTTTTAACTTTAATAAAGTTCAACTTATCAATTTTTATTTTATGTGATTTTGTTGTATCCAAGAATTCATCAGCAAACTTTAAAGTAGTTTCTAAAAAGCATAATTCCTCAAGCTCAGGGAAAACAGGAGAAGAATGACTACAACAAAATTTTAGAAACCAGCAAACAAACAAAAAAGTTAAATGACTTAATATTAGACCTAAGAAAAGTGGGAAAAGTCAAACCCAGCCAATCCATGCTGCAGAATCCAAAAAAAGCTGGAGAATTGGAGGCACCAGTTACCACTGGAAGTGAGAGTAAAGCACACAGCTAAAATGAAAGGGGCTGGCTGAGAGTCTGTATCAGCATCCCTCACACCCAAAGGCCAGTGGGTAGCCTACCCTTAAACCTGCCTTCATCCCACCTTATTGGGTGGAAGAGCCAGTGATATCCTTAATTCAGACCCTTTATTATCAGGATAATTGTTTTCTACAAGGGCTATTTATTTCCACCTGGTTGTTTTGGCACTATAACCAGCTTAATGTCCTTTAAACACATGTTAAAAGTTCAGTCGCAAAACCATGACAAGAAATGCCTTTCACTCATTCTAACCTACTTAGCACTAAAGATAGGAATCAGTTCATCTTTCCCTGGGCACAAAATGTTCACCTTCTGAAAAAGCTTTTACACCTCATACAGTTCCTGGGATAGTCTCTCAGACACATCTCCTTCGACAAATCTAAACTCTAAAAGTCCTGAGGTCAAAGATCCCAGTTGTTAATAACTGGAAGAATGGAAAATAAGTCTGTTATAAAATAAAACTAAGCATGATTAAAAAGGAAATGAGATTGGGACCACTGAGCTGGAAAAAGATGAAAACCGGCAGTAAATTAGTTCTCAGGCCAGGATCACTAAATTTTCATGAAAAGAAAAATTTTACAGTGATTCTGTGAATTAGCAAATTAAATTAGAAGAAAAAAAAAGAGAAACTCCAAAATCCTGATTCTTCTAAATTCCAGAAGAATCTGCCTTTGAAGAAGCAGCCCCTAGAGCTGATAAAGGGGACAAAGTATTTCCTAAAGCCTACTGCTGTTTTAAAAGAAAAATTCATATAAAAACTCCTCTCATAAAAATTTGGAGGCAATCTGCCAGTAATTGTCTGGGTTCACAGGAGAGAGGAGGAAACAGCTACAGTGTGAAGCGTTTTGGCTTCTAGTCAAACCACTGAGGATTTCCTGAGAAATGCAATTACATTTTGATCATATGAATCAAATCAATGTTTAGGTACACAGAAGCAGAGGAGTAAGTCCAGCCTGCTTATTTCTTCTGTTTAGTAAAGTCTTTGACAAAATTGAACTACATGTATAATTTAGTAATACTCATATTGTTTTATATGTCATAAAGCCAAAATTTACCTCTTACACGGAAAAGAGCCAATGTGAAGATGAACCAGCTCAAAGGCAAGAGATTTACATTTCCGAAAAACAGTGTTTAAGAACATCTTGTCCTTGCTAAACTCCACAATGCCCACGAAGCTGTTTGCTAACAATGGGCTCATGTTCTCTCCCCGGACTTCATCATTATCTATTTAGCTTTCACTTTCCAGAATGAACTGCTTGTAACTATCAGAAGCATCTGGTGAGGTCATGAGGTGGAACAAGTGAACAAATTTCCTCCCCCTCCTTGCTTACTCATTCTGATGGTCAGCATTTTTTCTAGCTCTAGACAGTGAAACTAACTTGAAGTAGTAAAACAGAAGAAAAGGATGTTTCCCTCTAATGTCGAATAAGTTTTTGGTTTAGAAAGTGAAGAATGAAACACGAAGAGATTCCTACAGACCCACTAGAATAGTTAATATTAAAAAGATTGACATTGTCAGTGTTGGAGAGGCTGTGTGTGGAGCAACGGAAACTCTCACACACTGCTGGTGTGAATGTAAAATGGCACAATCACTTTGGGAAAAAGTGTTGGTAGTTTTTTAAAAGACTAAACATACACCTACCTTTTGACCCAGCAATTCTACTCTTAAGAATTTACTCAAGAGAAAGGAAAATGTATGCCCACAAAAAGGGTTATATAAAAATATTCATAGTAACTTTATTAATATTAGCCCCAGAATGGAAATATCTCAGGGGTCCAGCAATAGGAAAATGGATAAAGAAACTGTAATATAGTCATACAACACAACACTACTCAGGAATAGGGAGAAAGAACTATTGATACAAGGAACAAGATGGATGAATCTCAAAAACCTAATGTGGAGTAAAAGAATTCTATCACAAAAGAATACACATGGTATGATTATATTTACATGAAGTTTTAGAGTAGTTAAACTAATCTAATGGTAAAAAGTCAGAATAGTAGTTGCTTTGGGAGGTGGGTGAGGGAACTGACTAAGAAGGGGCATAAGAAAACTTTCCAGGGTGATGATAATGTTCTATATCTTAATAGGCTTAAGTTGTGTAAATTGTATATATTTGTCAAAATTATGATTTGTGCATTTTACTGTTATATAAATATTTCCTCAAAAGAGAAAAACTATAACAAAACAATGAACTCTAGTTATTTATATGCATGCTTAAATATTTAAAGGGAAGTATATTAATGTCTGTAATTCACTTTGAAATGCATCTAAAAAATTGATGGACTGGCAAATGGATGGATGGGCTAATCTGTGATAAAGCTAATATAGTAAAATGTTCATGGTAGAATCCAAGTGGTAGAAAAATGAGTGTTGACTATAAAATTCTTTTGACTTTGCTATCTGAAGTTTTTCATAATGTTACGAAAAAAATGAAGAATGATGGGAAACCACATGCCTACCTATGGCTTAAAAACAGATTCATAAGTATTTTCCAGATTAGGGAGCATCTAAGCCTATTTCTTGCCCAGAGTTTTACAAGAGACTATGTGGAAGATTAAGATTTTCAAATAGAAACATGGTCAGTTAGTTACAAGCTGCAATTTAATAAGTGTTTTGGTGACAGATGTTCTGATGAAACTTATTTTTGCTGTTCCTATATGAACCGTTTTTCTGCATGGCTTAAATGCTGAAGCTGTGTTACCTGTCATGACACTTTCTTTGACAGAGTGGAGATGAATTTAAGGATCAAAGAGTCCAAGTGATTTTATAGATATTATTTTATTTATCCTTGAAGTAGTTTTAAAGAGTAAAGTTAAGCAGGTAGTATTATGTCCATTTTACAGACAGAGAAAGCAGGAGAAAAGAAAAATTAAGGGACCTATTTGAGGTCATAAGGACACTAACAGCACCTATAATAATATATTGCGAGATTACCATGCTAATTTTACAATTATTCTCTTATTTAATCCTCACATAACCTTTCATTTTGTACAAGAGAAAACCAAGGCTTGTGGGAAACAAATAGTTTAGCCAAAGTTACAAAGACCATCATCCTAACTTCTGTCTAATTAGTCAGTGGTTCTCACTATTTTTTTTTTCTGTCAAGACCTAACAGATGTTCACATTCCATTGGGTATAAGTTATGCATAATTTTGTCAGGTACTTGTAATTCTACTGCTTTTCTTTTTCTCTAGAAAGCACATTGGATTGCAAGTAAGAATGATATAGAAATAACCTTGAATCTCTTTCAATTTATATTTTACACAAAACAGATCATCTCTAAATCTTGATATTTCAAGTAAAATTAGAAACACTATTTTGCAGCATGATGACTCGGAATCTGCAATAGCCGGAATCTTCTAAGACCTCTCCTTGTATAGTACACCATGGTTAAGTAGACTGATCCATCTTACTGAAGAGTAAGGTGTGATACAACTTTTGTAACTCAAACTGCCCTCTCCAATTCATTCTGAAGACCTATTTCAAACCTGACTATCCATCGTATGTCTTTAGTATATTTAAACGCTAAAGAGAATGCAGCCCCAAGTGTTAATGAAGGCCAAAGTCACTGAGCTCTAAAGATGTCTTAGTAGATGATAACGTAGCGCAACTTTCAGCAATATAGCCAATTCACATCACCTTCCTCCTTTTCTATTCCCACTCGCACAACCCGAGTTCTACGCAAACTTTAAAATACTTTGCCTTTTTATCCAATATCCAGCTATATCAGCAGCACTATAGGTACTAAAGACTAAATGTCTGTGTTCCCCCATTCATATGTTAAAATCCTACCTCCCCCGCAATGTGATAATATTAGCAGATGGGGCCTTTGGGAGGTAATCACGTGAATGGGATTACTGCTCTTATAAAGGAAACCCCAGAGAGCTCTCTAGACTCTTCTGTCATGTGAGGATGTAGCAAGGAGGGTAGCCATCTGTGAATTAGGACGCAGGCCCTCACCAGATGCTGAATCTGCCAGAGCCTTGATCTTGGACTTCCCAGTCTTGCCCAGAACTGTGAAAAATAAACTGCTGGTGTTTCTAAGCCACCCAGTCTTTGGTATTTTGTAACAGAAGCCCGAACAGGTTATCTATTCTCATTCTCGGAAATGATTTATAATGAAGGGCCTTAGCCTGAATACTTTCCTCAGCCTGACAACCAGTTGAAAAATTTAACTGCTTTTTGTTTTTTATTGCATTGTTTCTCTATTCTAGTTCTTTCTCTATGGTCTCTATTATCTAATTTTTCCTTAAGTCCATGAGTAACAGACCAAAGGTTCTACATAAATGTATCTCATTTGAAGAAAAAAATTTTAATTTGAATTTAAGAGGCAGAAGTGACTATTTACTTTACAAATTAAATTCTTACTTTATGAAAAAATAAATATAGCATTTCTTTAAAGATCAAGCTGTTACACTTAGATATGATCCAATATAAATACACTCTCATGAATACAAATGTAAAATAACAATTTCTCGAACTTTTAAAAGGCAACAAAAAAAATAAAAAATAAAGATAAAAATAAAAGGTAACAAAAATACAAGTATATCAGAATATAATTTTCAAAATGTGTATAGAGTTGGCAGTTAAGACTTTTTAAAGGTATTATTTCTCGAGAACCTACTACGTGCTTGGCTCTATGCAAAGGTTTTCAGATTTAATCTATACACTGAGTTAAGTATTATTTCCTTTTTTATAACAGATGAGTTGGATATGGCAGTTTATGGAGGTGAAGCGACTTGCTCAGAGCCTTCCTTTGAGCAAGTGATGGGGTAAGGATTCAAATCAAGGTCTGTCTGATTGTAGAGCTCAGCTCTTTAGAGCATATCACACGATACATTACAGAACAGGAGCTTTAATGTTCCTAGGGCTTAAAATACCCAAGAAAATCTTTCAGCTTCTTGCTGTCTTCTATGATCCATCCTATTCTGATTAGACACCTGGCTGTGTATTCAGTTCAGAGGAGATCTTAAAAATGAAAGCTTGTTATAAAAAGTTTGTCATTAACTATGTCTTTGGACAAGTTTCTTTATCTCTTATTTTCCCCCTAATCTCTAACCTAACACTAGGTTTACCAGTATCACTTCATGGAGTTAATGAAGACAAAGTCATAGATCCCAAATGATTATAGAACTAAGAGGGACATCAGAAATAATCCAATCCAACTCTCTCATTTTACAAATGAAGAAACTTGGGTCAAGAGAGACTAACTCGCCAGGGTCACACTGCTAGCTGATGCAGCCGGATTTACGATGCAGATCTCTGATTCTTTACACTATCCACAGTGCAAGAAATTTCCATCTAAAGAGACATTTTAAAAAATTTCTTTAATACGATTTTTTTTCAACTATAAAGTTGAAAAATGTTCATAGTGAAAAAAAGTAATAACGACACTCCAGAAAGGTCTAAAATGAGGAGTAGAAGCCCCTTCTTTCCTTCTACCTTCTAATCCCATTTCACTCCCCAGGAGAATCCACCATTAAGTTTCCTATGTGTTTGTCCAAACTTTTTCTATATATGTACCGTACATATATGTATAAGGAATTTAAATATGAAACTCCGAAATTTATTCTCATCTCAGACTGATGTTTTCTTCTGTATAATTTAGTCGACAGTTGTATTATCACATAATAATATGCATAAGTAATATTGTGACATGTCTTTAAGTTTGCAAAGCTGTAAGTATGATGCTCTGCTTAAGAACAGCTCACCTGTTCTCCAGATCCGGCATGCTTAGGTTTCTAGCAGCAAAACACATTTTGAGAGGGATGACCTTCCTGTCCTTGGTACTGTTCTGGTGTTTCGGAGAACCAGAGTCCTCACTGCCACTAAAGCTTGGTGACTGGGGAGCTGCACCTTCCCATGGCAGATCTGATACTAATGATGGCTTCTTGATATACGGTGTTACTTCTCGGATGAACTTGACTGTGAACAAAAATCAAAGGAGATTAGTATTTTTGCTTCCTATAAAATATGATAACTGAAATACACGCACATGAAATATTTGGCATGAAGTAAAAAAATATACTAAGTTAAAGAGCCAGCACACAGTATCTTAAGATTGCAGGGTCCTTTAAGGGCATGTAATCTAAATGAAATGCCATTACTCTATTCTAAAAACTAACTTCTAAGTCTTTGCACGTACTGTTCCTTCTGCTTAGGTCTCCTTTCTCCTTTTGTCTCCCTGGTTAAGGCTACTCAAGCGTCACCTCCTCAGCAGACTTTCCTGTCCACTCTCTCCAGAGTGTTACCATTATGTCTCTGTAAAAAACTCTTAGCGCCCTGGGTTATAATCCTTTGCTAAAACTTCTGTTCCCCCTGCAGGCTGTTGAGTTTCCCCGAGGGCAGAGGCTGTGATTTATTCAATCTTAATATCCACATCTAGAACAGTATCTGTTCAGTAAATGAGTGAAGGAACAAATGAATAATTAAACACTTGAACTGTTAAGGTAGTTGACCAGCCACAACTAAGCTAAGTATCTCTAGTTCAATTTGAATCAACTCAATCAATATTTTAGCCAACTACCAAGCGTTAAGAGAAAATGAGGCATGGGCCCTGCTCTCAAGGAACGACCAGTCTAGTAAGGGATACAGCTATGTAAATAGATCATTACAGTTTTAAAAACAAGAACAAAGAAGTACAAAAATAAAGTGTATTCAAGATAAGGTATTTCCACGAATGGCAGCCCAAAATTAAAATACAGCTTTCAGTATACGGGAAACTTTTTTCTTTTAAGTTCAATTTTAGGACTTATATCAGATACTTCCTTTCCCTCAGTCGTGACCAGCAACTACTGTCATCTGAGGCATGGTATGCTTGTTTTCAGAACTAGATAAACTAAAGATTCTTAAAATCTTAAATAGCAATAAAAGGAAAGAAATGGTTGAATGTAGATGAATCAGTCACCGTTACTTCTTCTAACATCACTATGTTACGTCAGTATTCTACCTCCCTCTCAAATTCCAATGTGGCAGGTCATTAGAGTAGCATCTAATGGGAATTGAAAACTAGAAAGATATGATCATTATCAATGCTTATCAGTATCATAATAGCTAGCATTAACATTTTGTAGGATTAGAAGCTTTACAAGCCTATGAAATTTTGCTAATAGATTAGTAAATCTGAAAAACAATCAGATGTTTCTAAAAACACTAACAACAGTCTTTAAAACAATTTCTTTTTAAAATAGGTAAGATGCACATAAAACAAAATTCAAAAGGTATAAAAGATTTTATAATAAGCCTAGATTTCTAGCAGCCCAGTTCCCATCCCTGGTGGCAAACACCACATGGTCTTCCACAGATACACTAGGTATTCTAAGTGTATGTAAAACAGACACACACGCATGTGAATACATATATATGTATACACACATTTCACACTGTGGCAGTACATTATGCTTACTGTCCTGCATCTTATATCTTTTTACTTAATGATATTGATAATAGTCTTTTATAAGCTTAGCATCCTATAGTTCATTCTACAGCATGCTATGGTAAAAGAGAGGTCTTCGGAATCATACAGACCTGGTTTAAATACTGACTGTACTTGCCATCTCAGAGCTATGTGACTTCACTTGCCTGTTCTGAGGTCCTCAAGTATAAAATGAGAGTTAAACGAGTAAAAATTCCAGGTATGCACTAAAAATTCAATAAATAGTAGGTGTCCTTCTTTTCCTTCTCTAAGTTAGAAAGTTTGAGAAGTTAAAATTTTTAAACAGCAATCAAAAGAAAAGGTGAAGTTATTTTCTTATAAGTTACTAAACAAAAGATCTGCTTAAATGAAGCATAATTCTAGAAAATATAATAATGCCATACCAGCATTTAGATATAGTATAGGTGTGTTCATATATATATGTATGTGCTTTCTGTGCATAGCTATAATACATGTACTTCTAAGTGGAGAGAATTAACGCTAGCTGCCTCAGGTCGCCAAGGAGATTTTTTCATCCTAGAAAAATGAGCGGCCGACTCAGGCATTTCAATACATGCTTTAGCTTTGTACTTTCAAGAGAGGATTAGATCACAAGAACTTTGGCAGACATTCCTACAGTTTCCAGTCACTGCCAATGGCAGAGACTTGCTTTTTGAACTATTTAAGGCAGTATAACAACTATCGGGCTAAATGGGTAAAATTAAAGACATTCTAAATGACTAATCTCGATTATTATAGTGGTTAGAAAAAGACCCTTTAGGATCTACTCAGAAGTTCATTCAAGCACAGCAGCATCACTGAACTGATTACTGCACACATATTTAAATAAAACAGACATACATACACAGTCGGTTGCACAGCTTTAAGAGACCAATAAGTTTCACATGAGCTGACAACAATGATGCCCACATCCCCATCTACCTGGCCATCCATAATGTCTGAGGAACAGTAAATAGATATTTGTTTCTAATTTACCTGAGATTTGGGAAAGGTGGGAAGTTAATGGTGTTTTGTTTTAGTCCTATACTTAGGCCTCCCTAGTTGCCACAGTGCTTTTAACTTGGATACTTGGATGGATAAGCAAAGCCCCAACACTCCCGCATGGCATTCAGGTCAACTCAGAACCTACAATATGTTTCAGAATTCATTTTTCCTGATAAAGATCATCCTCAAAATGTTTAAACACTGATGTTTCTAGTGTTTTAGGTGTTTAGGGCTGAAGCTAATTTTCTTTCTTCTATGCACTGATCACTCTTATTGAAAATGAGGGGGGCTTCCCCCCACATTAAAAGCATCACTACAGTCCCTTCTCTTTAGAGTAACAAAAATATATACATGTACCATATACCCACCAGAAAGATGTCTGGAAGGATTTTCATCAAAATAGTATTTATATATAAGTGTAGGATTGCATTTCTTTCTTCATATAGTTCTATATCCCTGAAATTTTTATGAGTTCAGAACATTTATACCAATAGAAACTTATTTTTAAAATAAAAAAAACTTATTCTGAAACCTTGCTCAAACTTTACACATGGAATCACCTTATAGTGAAACCTTGTTGAGCCTTCAAAAACTATAATGCACTGGATGAGATCCAAGATCCAACTGATCCTTACTGAATTCCATACTCTAAAGAATAGGGTTACAGGAGGTCCATGCATTTTAATGAGGTACACTGCTATTCTAGTTTGGGGCATTAAGCAGCATCTGATTTTAAATTGAATGTCATTTAAAAGCTTATCCAAAAGATACTTCATAGCCTATGGCTGTTAACACAAGTATTCCAGTAAATCGATCACTCTCCCTTATAAATATCGACCTTTCATTTAATCATTATTTTCCTCTTTATTCGAAAGCTCTTCTTTTTCTTATCCCATCTGGTAACCTTTACTGAATTTAAGTGAAACTAAATGGGTCAGACAATGTAGGGAGAATGGTGTCATTATTTCCCCTGCTTTTGTAGGCAAGTTTCTTCTGGGTTATCCCTTAGGGAAAAAGAACTGGCATTTCATTTTGCTCACAAATTAGTTATGTTGACATCATTATTAAAGTATTCTCCCAAGAGGTTTCTCCTCAACCTGATCTCAAGCTCCTCCTCCAAATCTGATAAATGACTACCAAAAACATTTACTTTCAGTAAAAGCCTTTTACATTCTCAACTAGCAGGTATCTTTCAATTCAAGTCCCCTGCCACTTGGGGTTTGAATAGACCCTGAATGTGTTCAGAGTAACTCTGGTTTCACTCCACCTTTCCATTTTTAAGTAACACTGCATATTTACTAATTTAGTAAGCACCTGGTAAGTGCCAAGAACTGTTTTAGAGGCTAAGAATAATACGTCTGTGAACATGCAAAAAAAGATGAATATAATTACTAAGTAAATTATATTCTAGAGAAATAAAAACTTATAATTGCACAAAAGCCTGTACATAAATGTTTCAGCAGTTCTATTCATAAGTGCCCAAACTGGAAACAACCCAAATGTCCTTCAATGGGTGAATGGATAAATCGCAGTATAGCTACAGAATAGAATAATACTCAATAAAAAGGAATGAACTATTGATTGATATACTCAGCAACTTGGATAAATCTCAAAGACAATATGCTGAGTAAAAGAAGCCAGTGTCAAAAGGTTATGTACTGCATAATCCCATTACTGAAAAGACAAACTATACGACAAGCAGATCAGTGGTTGCCAGGGGTTATGGATGGAAGATGTGATTATTTTTTTGGAGCACAGAACTGTCCTGTATCCTGATTGTGGCAGTAGGACACAGTTATACGTGTGTTAAAATATACAGAACTGTATACCTAAACGGATGTGTGTGTGTGTGTGTGGGGGGGTGTTGCTAATTTTATTGCATGATAATTTAAAAATAAAAAATAAATAAGTAAATTATAGAGTATGTTAGAAGATGTTAAGTGTTATGGAAAAGAAAAAACAGTAAGGGAAAATGCATCAAGAGTGCTGCAAGGGGGGGGTCAATTTGCAATTCTAAATAAGGTGATTAGAGTAAGCCTCATTAAGGACATTTCAATGAAGACTTAAAGCAGGTGAGAGAGTTAGTCTTGTGGATATCTGGGAGAAGCAGTCCAGACAGAGAAAACTGTGTTAAAGAAGTAAGGAAAGCCTATGTGACTAGCACAGGGTAATCGAGGGGTAAAGGGTGTAAAAGGCAGATTGTGTAGGGCCTTTTACGTCACTGTAAGGACTTTGGCTTTTATTCTGAAATGGGGAGCCATTGAGAGGAGGTTTTAAGCAGAGAAGTGACATGATCTAACTTGTATTTTAATCATTCTCACTACTATAATGAAAATGAAGTGAAAGAGGGCAAAGGCAGAAGCAGGAAAACCAACTGAGAGGTTATTAGAGGTGAGAGACCAGAGTGATAGGAGTGGAGGTGGTAAGAACTGGTCAGATTCTCTACTAAAGGAAGACCTGATCAGACTGGATAAAGGGGGTGAGAAAAAAGAGAGGAATTAAGGAAGATTTTGAGATTTTTGTCCTAAACAATTGGAAGGACAGTTGCCATCAACAGCAGTTTTAAGAGGAAAGATCAGTAAGTTAAGACATATATTAGACGATCAAATCTAACGGGCAGCTGGATATAAGAGTCTGCAGTTTGGGCGATGGGTCTGGGTTGGAGCTATAAATCTGGGAGTTATTGGCATGTGGTTGATATTTAAAGCCATTAGGCTGGATAAGATCACTGTATCAATCAGGGTCCCAGCAGGAAACAGATGGCACAGGGTTAATAAAGGGACAATTTATAAAGTTGTGAGCAAGTGTTCAGGAAACCATAAGGGAAAACAGAGTGTGATATTCTGTTTCCACACCTAGGCCTGAAGGGGCTAGAAGAGGAAGTGGTTACCAGACCCAGACAGTCTTATAGAGGACTGACTTGAGAGGAGCAGTGACTTTCAGTCATTTCTGCAGAACTGAAGTGCCCCTGCAGATTGGAAGCCAAGGGGATAAACGCTCCAACCTCTCTCTCCTCCCCTCCCCTCTAGCATCCTGTTGGAGTTCCACCTTGAACTCAATAATAGCCAAAGGGCAAGCAAGCTTATTGATGTAGTCTATGCAAATCAGCGTCCTGGGACAGAAAGCAGGTAGAGAAAGGAGAGTGGACCTGGAGGGCCAGATGGCACAATAACCAAGTACAGATGATGAAGAGGACATCTCACCATTAAAGTGTTGAGAGAAGAGAAAGAACAGCAAAAGGGACAAGAGACCCACGAGAGACAAGTACTCTATGGCAATACTGGCTTAACATAGTACCAGTTTATCCAAACTGAAAAAGCTTTGCCTTGATCTTACTAATCCTGACTTGGTTCCTTCCTTGCTTTATCACTCCTGGGGTGGGGGTGGGGGGTAGTTTATGTGAGCTATTGCTATTTCTATTTTCTCCTGTTACCCTTTAATTCTTCTGAATAAAACTGAATTCCAGAGTCGCTGATTTCTTAATGTTTTCACCCAATCCAAAGGCCTTTTCTCAGTCCTTATTCTTGACCATTCCAACAGCTGACAATGCATTCTATCAATTGTTTTTTATACCTCACTTTATGATCATTTATTTTCTAATTCCTCGTTTCTCCTCCTATCCCTTCTTCTCACCTTCTTTTCACTTTAACCCTGCAGTCCCTAGCAACTTTCAGTGCTAGATCTCTAAAACCAGTATCTCTTGTTGGCCCTGATTCCTTCCACCTGAGTGTTGTTTTCACTCTTCAAATTCAACATATCCAAATGTAAATTAATCTTCATCATCTTTAAAATCCTCCCGTGTGCATTGTTTTAGTTATTATTAGCATTAGCATCTTTCTAGCCACCTAGCTCAATAATGTGTATTTTATTCAAAGTTCCCCCCAATGGTTGATTCTCAGGCCCAATCAAACTTTGGGTATCACTTTTTGAAACCTTTGCAGACCCTCCCTTTCCCTAGCCCCCACATCCAGTCACAGGCCAAACCGTCCCATTTCAGTTCTGAAAATTTTCTCTAACCTACCTACTCCTCCCAGTTCCCACTGCCAGCAGGGTTCTGGGTCACCCAAACCACTGTGACGGCCTTGTTGTTGTAATTGTGGTAAAATACACATAACATAAAACTTACTATTTTAACCACTTTTTTTTACATGTGCAGTTTAGTGGTATAAAGTACATTCACATTATTGCGCAACCATCACCACCATCCATCTTCAAAACTTTTTCAAATCTTCCCAAACTGAAACTCTGAATCCATTAAACAATAATCCCTCACTGTCTTCTCCCCTAGCCCCTGGCAATCGCCATCTTACCTCCTGTTGGCCTCACCCTTTTCCCTCAGATAATTAAACTGGAAAATACTGAAAAGATAAATGTAAAAATTCCTTACTCCACCAGATTTTCTTCCAGATTTCTTAGTCTTTTGCTTAACATAGTAAGACACACCCTCCCATGTTATACAAACTCTTCATAAGCATGATTTAAAAATTGCTAAAGAGCATTCCATTGTATTTACCATAATTTATTTAGGCAATCCCTAATTATTGGGCACTTACTTTAAATAATACTGTAATGAACATATTTTTCAGGAGAAAAATTACTGAGTCAAAGGAATATTTATGGCTCAGGATAAATATTGCAAATTACTCTCCCAAACAATTGTATTATTTGGCACTTCCACCAGCAGTGCATGAGCACATCCGTGTAAGTACACTTGCCAACATCAAGTAATCTTATTTAAAACAATCATCGCTATTTTAATGGTTGAAAAATGGTATGTATGCCCACCCAACCTTGATCTCCTGCCTCAACAAACACAGGATGTTATTATTTTCTCTTCTTTAAAAGCAGGAAATCCTTGTCTCTTTATACTTTTTTAATTTTTATCTAAAGACATGTGAGGAATGATTTGTGAGGTCATAACAGTGAGGAGTTACAGGACGATCACCAACACCTCAGATCAAACACAAATTTGAGTTATAATTCTCTGGATTTGCTGTACCAGCATTTTTCAAAGTCATACTTAATTTCCCATTGTTGCCTTATCATTTAACTCTGAAGTTAGCTCCTTTCTTCTTGTTATTCATCAGGAGAGAAAAATAAATGTCCCCAGCAAAGAAACCAAGCATGTCCTTAGAAGGAGTCAGTACATGTGTTTATAAGATGTGATTTCAACATTTTCTGGTTAAAAAAAAAATTTGTAGTTTATGATGGTCCTGGGATTTTCAATTCACTTCATTACCCATCGTTCCTTCTCCATTTCAATCCAAGGCCTGTCCAAATCAATAAAAGTAGGAGATACATCCTTCCGAGGATCTCAAATTTCTATCAGGATGACAAGAACTCAAGTTTCCTTTTAAACCTCTGACTCTAGAGGAACAGGTCCAAATAAACCAGAAATTAGGTAGCTCTGAAATTTGTTCCCAGCAATTAAAATTTTAGGATTTTTAAATTATGACCTTTTATAATAAATTTATGTAAATTGGCAAAAAAAAATATATTTTGGCCTCAAATTCTAACATAGATATCTATTTTATAAAAAAGTATTAGCTTTCATGCTTTTATATATATAAACACAGAACAAGCTAGTTTGAAATAATTTGAGTCTTGGGACTGTTTACTATATAATTTTTCCTTGGTTTTCTTCTTTAACTACTAATCTTATATGGTAAAACTAGTTGTGGGTCATTTATAAAGTAAATATTTTAGGAATGAATTTTAAAAGTGTTCTCTTTGGAATGCTTCCACAAACTGCAAAATAATCTGCAAGATTTTCAACATTTTATAAAAAAAAGTTTTAAACATCTTAGGTTTGCATTTTAAGTGTTTTTGTAAGAAAGACAGCTACCAGCAAATTTCCCTGTGGAAACTGCCATACATTAAGTATGTGTGTTTATAAGCCTTTATATAACAAATCCCAAAACTGGGAAATGCTGCATCTGAAAAATTACTTCAAATTACATATTTTTCTTTTCCTTTTGGCATTGAAATTTATATTTATTTTCTATGCCACGTCTGTTTTTATTAGCCCATTCCATTTTAGTACTTGTCTCTTGCCTAAAAAGAAGTATTACTTAATGTGAAATGAAACAATTGTTCCATCTGCTTACTTCCAAAGTTTGTTTTGCCCTCCTTTTCTACTTGACCAAAGTACGTTGAAGGGATTAAAACTGAAGACACCAAAAAAGTCAACAATAACTACAATACATCACTTCTACAGTGTTTATTTATCCAAGGTTCTTTTACTTTTTTCTTTTAGTAACTCTTTAGAACTGTGTTGCAGTTCATGAAGGGCTAGTTAAGGACCTGCATACGTTCTCTTGCACATTCACAAGGTAAAATTCATACCATCTTTCTGTGACTCTGGCTCGACATTACACTTGTTTCTAACCTTTTAGAGCAAGTTGCACCCCACTTCACATGACATCACTATAACAATATGTATACTCATTTGTAGCACAAATGAATTTTATACATTGGTCAACATCTAGCAGGGATCACTAACAGAAGATGTACTGTAAATATTGGTTAGATGAATTATGAAAAATTCTGTCACAAACAGATATATTTTTGTAGTCTTGATTTCCCTGTGAAATTGTGAGAAATATTTATAGCTTGAGTAATAAAATCCAGTTTAAAAACATTGCTAATAGTTCCAGAGTAAGGATTTTTGCAAATATTTGGGTAAAGGGTCCTTGTTCGATCCCGTTATGTGCCTTTTGACTATGCGGGACATGGTCACTCTCTCCATTTACTGAAGGTTATCAAATTCTATATATATATGATCTCTTCGGCTAAATTTGCTATCAAAACAAATCTATTAGAACAAAATTCTCCTTAATAAATTATTATCAACTTAACACATGGCTTGAAGGTGAACAGTTTGCTCTTGCAGTGACATACAAATTTAATCTTATTGTGAGAAGTCAATAATGGATTACAGCATTCTTCCTTAAGTAAAGAAAATGCTTGCCTCACAAACCCAATGTACAGGCTTTTATCTATCCCTAATAGAATTGATAAGGAACAATTTTTTATCCTTAAAAACCATAATGTTTCCCCCTTTTCAACAGCAAAGAACTCTCTATAAGCAAAGCATGTGGGATATTCAAACACTTGATGTGCAGACTTTGTCAAGTTGTTTACCTGAGAAGGATCCTTTTCCTTCTCATGCACCCCTCAAAAAAGACCACTCATAAAGTATAAATTATAAAAGATAACGTGATAAATACTATAATGAAATGTTACACATAACTGGATATAACAGCCAACAAAATGAAATAACCGAAAAATACTTAAAAATACTAAACAGCAATTCTTTTACTAGATAAAAACAAAACAAAACTCCCAAAACTCTAGCAGTTTAAGCACAAGGAAATCCTTATCCGTACTTTTGTTGCTAAGTGGGTATGTCCTGGACTAGCTGGATACACCAGATAGTTTGTTTTGGATCAGCACTCCCAGTGATAAAATACAGACGGAAACACAATATTAACCATGCACAATAGCTGTGTTCCGGGGGTCAGCAAGCACTCCATCCTGAACACCCAGTCACAGAGTCACCACTGGGGAACAAGAATTCCATCCAAGTTTCCATATCTTTAAACACTTTGTAATTTTTTTTTTTTATTGTGCAAAAGAACTGCCCTTAGTAACTGCCAAGTTTTTGTTGTCATTAAGGATTTTCTGACCAAATTGGCAGAATTAACTGGGTTCAGGAAGAGGAGAAAAGACAAAGATGTGTTCATGTTCTTTCCCTCCTCATTCTTATATAACACATGACTAAGGAGTTCAGTGGTAGGAGACTAAGAATTGTCAGAGTTCATAGAAATCAACTATTGAACATTAAGCTATCGTGCAATATATTGCTCAACCCTCATAAAGTAACTATACTTGGTGAAAATTTTTTATTCATTTTTTAAATTAAAAGGTAATGAAAACAAAAGCTGATACAATTTGAGTATCAAAATAAATAATAGTGGTATGAGATTATAACCTATAAAATGAATATTCTTAAGTCTATATTGATGCAAATAAATAAACAAATGGGGAAAAGGAACAGTTTTTATAAATGACAATAAATGTCAAAGGAATGCGAGAAATAGAAAATAATCATTAAAACACTACAGTAATAATTGCTGTAGGCAAGACCCACTGATGAATGATAAAATTAGTGAAAAGTTTAAAGAGTAACAAGGTATTTGCAGTCTCAACAAATCTCCCCCAAGATATTTATTAGTTACAAAGGGAAAAACAGTAACTTTATGTGAAGAAATCCCGCAGTAATCAAGGTTTACATCACCAGTATTAAGACAAACCAATGTCATGCATCCTACTCTCCCATATACACTGAGGATATATCAGTTTGTTTTTTCCTGCTAAAAATACATAAGTTCAGTCTATTTATGATAAAACAGAAGACAAATCCAAATTGATAGGCATTCTACAAAATGATGCAAATGATTCGAAACTGATTATCACAATAAGGTCAGTTGATACATCTATCACCTCACATAATTACAGTTTTTTTGTCTGAAGTCAGAACACTTTAAGATCTACTTTCTTAACAACTTTTAGGTATACTATACAGTATCGCTAACTATAGTCACCATGCTAAATATTAGATCCCCAAAATTTATTCATCTTATAATTGGAAGTTTGTACTCTTTGAGCAGCATCTTCTCACTTCCTCAACCCACTTTTACTTCGTTCTTAATGAGCCTGAATAAATTTGAGGTGTTAGAATAATGGAAAAGAAAAACAAAGAATACTGCCATTATATAGGAATCTGCATTCAATTCCAAAATTCCATGACAAATATTCTTGTCAAATAATATTAAAGTAAAAATTACAGGGCAGCTTTGGATATGTGAAAGTTTGTCCTTGGAATTGACAGCCAATTTGTGTTAATATTAGCTTCGTATAATCAGTAAGAGTGCTTATCTTGAGATTATATTTATCTTCATGCATGCTAAATCCTTCTCTCTCTCCTGGAGATTATTCTAGGAAAGGAGAAAGATTCATCAGTATAGTAAGTACACATGAATTATATAGCTACACTCAAGATAGCCTAATAAATGACAATATTTAGAGAAGGTGAATAAAATAGCTATTAATTTCAAGTATATTATGTTTGGCCCCCATCCAGAGTATCCTGAGTACAAATACTAATCAAAAAATAATGTATAATAGAATTATAGAGCTAGAGGAGACCTTAGTGATAATTCAATCCGAACTGTTCATTTATAAAAATGCTAAACTGAAACCTTAAGAAAATGAGGCTCATAAATTAGAAAACAGAATTCTAAGTCATAGTCAGTCTGTGGCAAAGCCACGGCTAAAAACCCATGTCTTTTCCCGAACACATCTTCAATTTTCAAATTGTTTTTTTTAGATAGAGTTAAATCATAAAACACTATTTGTATAGTTTACTCGGCAGGCAGTACAAATGAGTCAGCACTCAAACTTGCTCACTGGGTCTTTTAGCTAAAAAATGAAGTAGTCAGGTTTTTTCTAAGATTAACGTGATAAACTCACCATGTATGAAAGCAAGTGAGCATTTCAATTCACCTTTCAAGAATGAGAAAAAAAGCAAAAAGGGCAAAACACGAATGATAACAATCTTGCAGGAAGGTATATTTTATTTCTATTACTTTACCATTAACATATTTCAAAAACTCAGGCCAGAGTCCTTTCACCCTGCAGTGATTCACTTTTTCTATATCAGACATAAGACTTTAAAAAGAAAATCAAGTATCACTATTGAACTCACTAGAGTTTGTCCTCTTTGACCAGCATCTTCCCAATTCCCACCCAGATAGCAAATGGTGCTTTCTGAGCCATGAGAAACACAGGAGCCTGGACAGTCACAGCCACTGTTTCCTTCCCTGCTGTCGTAGGCTTGGCGGCAATGGGTGCGGGAGAGAGTGGTTGGAAAAGCAGTACAGTAGCCCCAGCAAAGCTAAAACTAAATAAAGAGCATGAAATAAGGATACTGTTTTTTCCACGAAAGTTATTTTTAGATGAGATTGTGCTTCTATGTGCCCATCTCTTCAGAACTTATTTCCATACAAGTGGCTTAATTCCATTTCTTTGGATTTCAGTTTGATTATAATGTAAAATCATAAAACCTATCCTTTGGGGGGTATTGTGAAGATTGAATGAATTAAAGTATGGAAAAGGATTTTAAAAAGATATTATAAAAGCTATACGAATTTGAGAAATTACTATTCTTACCTAATGTAGAACTTGACAATCATTTTCACCAGCTTCAGAAATTAACATGGTACATAGCAAAAAGCAGGTGCTCAATAAGTGTTTGTTAAGTGAATTAGTGTACGCAGTGATTAAAATCTCCTCCCAAGACCATTATCATATAACAAAATGGATTACATGTAGTGGGAATTCAGAAAAATGACCACTGTCCCTTTCTGAGTCTGACCAATACATGCCAGAGAACTACTGTGAGGGTTAATGAGATAAGGCTCACAAAGCAGACAAAGTTCTGAGGAAACAGGCTCTTCTCAGCACCGTCATTCTCGAGTGTATAAGCCTACTACGTCGATAGCACAAAGGCTGAAATAAAGCTCAAAATTCAAGTGGTGATAACAGCCTTGTGCTAGCGAAGAAAACTGAATAATTCTTAAACTTGGATTATTTTGCTGAAAGTTTGGTGAATGAACAAAATGTTTTGATAGTATAAATGCAAATCTTTAAAAATGCCTCGGTGCTCTAATTTTACAATTATGTTTTTATTTTCTAATGGTGGAAATCCTAGAAGAAAAGTGTGAAACAAATACTATCTCAGCAACAATGCAATGGAATGAGTAGAAAAGCATACACATATGAACCACAGTAGGCCCTTTAATAGGAAATGTCTCCCTTTTCTATGTGGGTTAAAAATAAGAACTAGAAATCTCCGAATACATATGTGTTGGGCTTTCCCGGCTCATACAAAATTAGAAGAGCCCAGTCACTCTTATCTTCTTTCTCAATCATCTACAGTACACCCTCCCTCAAGAGACAAGAGTATGGTTCCTTGTTTTCATGTAAAATAACTCTCACTCTGCAAGAACTAATGAATGTACTTTGCACATTCAAAAACATGCTAAGACAGTTGAACAGAACTTCTAAGACTCTTAAGTCGTGAAATCCTAGTCTAATATTAAACATAGCATATTTTAATTTACAATTAACAGATAAGTAACTCTTACTGAAGGTTAAAATAGATGTTTCTAAGAGTTCTATTTGTGTTTGAAGCCATACACAGTGTACAAAACCCCTAAAACAATAGTATATCTCACAGTACAATCTGTTGGAATGGGGAAGAAAAAAAGAAAAAAGTACAGAAGAACATAAAGAAAATATGAGTAAAGATCTCATGATGTTGAATGGTTATTTTCCCGTTGAATAACCATTTACTGAACAAACCTGTTAAAGACAAAATACTGGGAAACAAAAGATGAATAAAACAAATCTCATGTCTTTAAGAAGCTCAGAATATAATAGAGGACACAAATATGCGGTCACCATTCTCACTACTCATTGAATATTCAATATATGCCAAAAACAGAGTTGTGTTTTCTTTACTTATTTTTTGTCACCGCAAAGGATTTATTCAGGAAAAAGTATTGCAATCTGCTCTTTGCAAACATGGCTAGCCATATACATAACCTTTAAGTGTTTTGTTTTATGTGTATAATTTCATTTAATCTCATAAAAACCCTATGAGATAGGTACATTACTATTTCACAAACGGAAAACAAGGTCTTAGAGAAGGTAAAAAACTTGCCACTTGCCATTTTGCCATTAAATAGCAAAGATGGAAAGAAAGACCAAGCATGTAACTACTACTATATTTTACCAATGAACAAATAATTACAACTCAGTATATTAAGCACTGTTATAGAAATATATATAAAAATGTATTACACAAAGTAAAAAAGGTAACATAAAAAAGTGCTCAACTTTGAAGGGAAAGGTAGAATGGAGTCAGTCAAGAAAGGTTTTGCTCAGGAGGGTCCTTGATCATTGAAAGATAATCAGAAGTGCCACAGGCAGACAAGATGGAAATAAACAAGTATGGCTGGGGTTACAGCACAGAGGCACAGAGGAACATGAAACATTCAGAGAAATGTAAGAAGTTAAGAAAGTCTAGAGTGTAGGGTTCAAGGTGAAAAACAGTGATCTGCTGTTGAAGGGTTGCTGATATTAAAGATTATCAGACATCATGAAAAGTAGTGTTGGTTGTTATGGATTATTTCTCCTTTAAGAGATACTAAGGTAGGTGTACGAAAGAAGTACCTTAAAAACTAAGACTTTTCCTTCAGAGCAGAGTTTGAGATCACTACTAAAACACAGATCAAAAACATCATAAGATAATAGATATATGTGTATTTTTTAAGATAACTTTTGAGTAAAGAAAGGATCTCGTGCATCAAAAACATCACATTTGTTGTGAGCTGGACATTAGTGTAAAATGTGTATTACAGGGCTCCTGCCCTTAGTAATAACACATAATCAGGGAAAGGGGCTGTCTCTGTGCACTCCAAAGATACCTGCACAGTTTACCCCAAATTTGCCCTTTTCCTCTCTCAAACCAATCTAAAGTTGCCAGAATCTTAAAATTCTTTGTTTGGGATCACTAAGAGACCATGCTGGTCAAATGTGAAAGAAGTAGGCTGGAAATGCTAGATGCAGGAAAGAAGAACAGGTAAAAAAAATATTACCCAATTAAAAGGAAAAGTCATTACGTCACTCACACCCACCAAACAAAATGCCAGAACAAACAACCACGGATCAGTGGGCAAGAGAGGGAAGGAAAGAGAAAAGATTTAACTGGAGGTCTCTTTCCCTGCCCTACAAGCGGTCACAGGAAGTATCTGTGAAACATGAATTCTGGTAACAATCCCTTACCTAGGATAGAACTGAAGGCAGTTATAAAAGTACTTAATATTTCCACCCCGAACTCTAAGAAAGTAAACTGAGTCATGCATATGATTCATTGCCAGGAGGTATATAGCCAATTAAAAATATAATTTGAGGGTAACGAACCAACATCACAGTATATATCCAAAATATATAAAGAACTCATACAATTCAATATCAAAAAAACAATCTGATTAAAAATGGGCAGAGGACCTAAATAGACATTTCTCCAAAGAAGACATACAGATGGCCAACAGACATAGGAAAAGATGCTCAATATCACTAATCATCAGGGAAATGCCAATCAAAATCACGATGAAATATCACTTCATATGTGTCAGAATGACTATTATCAAAAAATCAACAAATAACAAGTGTTGGTGAGGATGTGGAGAAAAGGGAACCCTCGTGCACTGTTGGTTGGATTGTAAATGGGTGCAGCCACTATGGAAACAATATGGAGGTTCCTCAAAAATTAAAAATAGTACTACCTTATAACCCAGCAATTCCACTCTTGCATATTTATCCAAAGAAAACAAAAACGCTAATTTGAAAAGATATATGCATCCCTATGTTCATGGCAGCATTATTTACAATAGCTAAGATATGAAAGCAACCTAAGTGTCTGTCCATAAATAGAAGAATGGATAAAGATGTGGTGTATGTACACGCTTATGTACATACACACACACACTAGAATATACTCAGTCATAAAAAAGAATGGAATCTTGCCATTTGCGACAACAATGGATGGACCTAGCAGGTATTGTGCTAAGTGAAATAAGTTAAACAGAGAAAGACAAATACCATATGATTTCACTCATATGTGGAATTTGAAAAAACAAAACAAATGAACAAATAAAACAGAAACAGATTCATAGATGCAGAGAAACAAGTGATGGTTGTTAGAGGAGAAGGAGGTAGGGGGATAATGAAAAAGGTAAAGGAGAATCAGAGGTACAAACATCCAGTTATAAAATAAAGAAGTTACAAGGATGTAATGTACGGCATAGGGAAAATAGTCAATGATATCATAATAACTTGTATGGTGACAGACGGTTAGTAGACACTGTAGTGATCATATTGTAAAGTATATAAATGTTAAATCACTATGTTGTACACCTGAAACTAATATAATATTGTATGTCTGCTATATTTTCATGAAAAATAAATTAAGTAAATAATAAAAACTTCTACATACCCAAAAGCATCAGTATATAAACGCTGTGACCATATGTGAATGACACAGCAGTAAGATCACTAAATAATTTCTATTTCCATTTCCATAACTGAATTCAGCCCAACAGTCAAACTAACAATTTGAATTAGTAGAAAAGTAATTTCATGCCAAGAAAAATGTGGTTAACTGGAGAGTGGAAAATACTTGCTTAAACTATTCAACTGAGATGGATTATTGAAGAGGCCGATGTTGCAAATTTCCATATGTTGGTGGATCATCTGAAAATACTGTGCTTCAGTTTAAGACTGAATGTTCTTAAATGTATTTGAAGTTTCCCAAAGCTTAAATCTGCATTTAGGTTGTGGGCAATGTATTAACTTGAGATCCTTTCTTTCCACAGAGCAAAATCAATGACTCATCTGTCCCGGTGAAGAATTTGTGCTCCTGAAAGAATTTTAAATCTATGTTACTTAAGGCCTGAGGTACTAAGTCTGAAAGAAATTGGGGCAAAGTCTGACTTCTCAGAAACTATTGTCTCAACATGTTTCTTCTTTTGAGGAGCAATAAAATTCCATATATGGAATATGACCTGATGGCATACAATTCGATGAATCTGGTGCCCAGTAGGAGATTTCTGGTGGTCCTAGTGACCACATGGAAGCAAATGCAGCTGAGTCCCAATGCTATCTATCCACTCTGGTTCCTCGTACTCAGAGCAAAAGCCAGTCACCTGTGTCAGTTTAAAAGACAATATTAAGGGGAGGTTCTCAAGAAACAATGAAACAACAGATTCCTACTGCAATTAAAAAGGTAAGGAAAGGGTTTAAGAAAACTATCTTTAAATGAAAGAGAAAAGGCAAAAATTCAAAGGTTAACATTATTTTAAAAAATATCAATAGTATATAAAATTCACAACCTACATTTGGTATGAATAGTAATCACCATATTACCTTTCATTATAAGCTCTTCAGAGGTAGGAATTTTTGTTCAAAACGGTGCCTACTAACTGGGGAGATATGAGGAGTTACTCCTGCTTTCTTCACAAACTTGGAGGTAAAAATTAGGAGGGAAAAGAACAATGAGAAAGCCTCCTAGCCAAAGAGAAAGAGAAGACAGCCCCTTAATGAAATAATAAGTGGCTGCAAAGAAGTTTGCCCAGGTCATGGTTAAATTTGATATGCTAGTAAGGGATCACAGAAATGCTAAAAACAAAAATTTGTAGCTGAACATTATAGATACTCAGGTAAGAGCTGGCACTATAGGAGCAGATGACCTAAACATGGGGCATACATGAGGGAGATGAATCAGGGCCCTGTCTGCTGGGTTGTTTCATTGACCTGCTCCTAAACTAGCTAGCACCAGTTTCTCCAGACGGGCAGAATGAAATCCGGAAACAATTTTCCATCCAGATATGAAATATAGAAGGGAAGGGATATTAAATACTTTTCAAATACCGATTATGTGCTAGGTACATTATATAAAATATTTTATGTAAGCTTCACAGTCATTTGACCGAAAAAGAAACTACGAGTGTACGCTATCTTCCCGACATCATGCAGAACACTAGGTCTGCTTGGCTCCAAAGCCAATGCTATTTCTATAATACAACACAATCATCGGCATAGATTCACTTGAGTACATTGTTTATTAGTCCTTTTTCTTGCCCTGAAAGACAGGCAACCCTGGCCTGTGCTGATCGCCTTACTTTGTTGACCTATAGATTTCTCGACCTTTTACTTGCCCCTAGACCACAATAAGCCACTGACACCCTAGCTCTTGCCTGGATTAAGGCTCCCAGGCTGTGCCTGTACTGGCCTACGACAGCTGTACAGCTCACTCCTACTGCTAAGGAGATACTGCTAGCATAATATCATGGAAGTGGTATGCATAAACAGCCAGCAAGTTAAAAACATGTAAAAAGCAGAATTCTACGGAGGTCAAGACTTCTCTAACTCTACCATTCTCACTAGTGGAAAGGATATGGAAAAAGTCCACGACAGTGGATATTTCAAAAATGATTTAAATCTTGAGAATTTTTTGTTATTTTGTAAGCAGCAGCTTTACCTCTCCAATTACATTATGCTCAAGCAAATATTAAAATTCATCTTTCTTCTCATAGTAAAAGCAGATTGTAGCAGTTCGCTCACCAGGCAGAACCAGAGAGGGCAAGATAAAACTGATTGAGATGAAATATTTTAGGAAAATAAACAGCAAAATTGATCAATCTCACATAAATATTTAAGAGTTGATTGCTCACAGAAAATGTTTTAACCAAACTCAAGATTATTACCCTCTATAAGAAATCCAAAATAACTGTTCAATCTTTTTTTCTTAAAGTCTGAGAATAGTTTCTCAGGTCGGTTTTTTACTTTATTTTTTGTTTTTGTTTGTTTTGGCATATTGTTGTTGACAATAAATAAAATTTAGCAGGATTAACATTCCTTTCAGCATACTCTGGTCTCTATCCTAACCCAGTTAACACCCAATGATTTAGCAACAGTTTCCCATCTTCGACTTAAAAATGTATTCCTTTCATAAATAATTTTAGATTTCTTCAAACAGATAAAATGATAACAGTATAAAACAGATAAGCCAGTATAAAAGGATTTTTTGTATTTACCCCCTTAATCCTTTCAATTTCACCACTTTTCCGCCCTCCCCATTCAGCACATCAACATCAAAAAAATAAAGTAGCCTAATGGTTTAAGTACAAAGCTGCATTTAAGAGAGTCTCACGAATTATAAGACCTCAACTTTTGCTTCAATGCACTCTCTCCCATTTAGTAATGTTAATGAGTAGCCCTTTTGGTTCTGTGACAATACCATCACAATGCTAACACTGCACAAGATTTAAATCAAAGGTAAAGAAGGCATCAAAATCCTTTTAATAAGCATGCATTCACATATAATATCATTATTCCAAGTGGCAACTCTGAGGCCAAGATGCTGTTTTCCTATGGTTTTCCTGAATATTTTGCTTTAAAACCAGAAAGTGTGATAGGGAGTAACTATAAAAACACAGAGGGGTGACTCGATTTGTCTTAGACTTAGTGAGACCCCACTGAAGAGGGAACACAATAAATGAATAGGAGGCAGCAGTGTTTAGTAAAGTGTTTGGTACAAGTTACAGAGGAGTCTTTTACAATTACCCCCCTAAAGAGAAATAATGAGGATCTTTAGGGTTCAAAGGACCTTGTCAGTCAGGTGGGGGCAAAGTAATAGCAAAGAAAAATAGTCAATATATAAAAATTATTTCAAGATGGATTATAGGTCTAAACTTGAAGCACACATAAAGCTTCTAGAAGGAAACATAGATCTTTGTGACCTTGAAGTAGGCAAAGATTTGCTGTACAGGACACACAACACTAACCATAAAAGAAAAATGTCAGTTAATCCAAATCCCCCATTAAGAAAATGAGTAGACAAGCTACAGACTGGAAAAAGTATTCACAACATACACATCTGACAAAACTTGTATCCAGAATATATAAAGAGTTCTACAAACCAACAATAAAGAGATAAACAACCCAGTAAAAAAAAAAAAAAACAGGTAAAACACTTGAACAGATACTTTTTAAGATAACTGAATGGCCAATAAACACATGGAAAGGTGGCTTATCTTTATTCATCAGGAAAACAGAAACTAAAAATCACAAAGAAATATCATTCCACACTTACTAAAAGGCTAACAAAAAAAGATTAATAACATCTTATGTTAGCAAGTGCGTGGACCTCTCATACATTGTTGTTGAGAGTGTAAAATGGCATACCTACTCTAAGGAACTGTTTGGCAGTTTCTTATAAAGTTAAACATGAACGCTATGAACCACCAATTCCACTCTTAATATTCACCTAAGAGAAATGAAAACATATATTCACATACACAAAACTGAACACAAGAATGTTCACAGCAGTCTTACCTATGGCATTCAGAAACTGAAAACAATCCAAATTTTATCAACAGGAAAATTATGGTATACTTGTCTAATGGAATATTAACCAGCTCTGAAAAATAATCAACTATTGATACATGTAACAACCATGAATCTCAAAAACATGATATTAAGGGAAAGAGGCTTATACAAAAGAACAACTACTATATGACTCCATTCCTACAAATTTCAAGAACAGACAAAACCAACTTATGGTGAAAGAAATCAGAAAAGTGGGGATGGGAAGACGAATTGACTAGAAAGGGTAATGAGAGAACCTTCTGAGAGTGATAGAAGTGGCCTAGAGCTTATCTAGTGGTTACACAGATGAATATAATTGTCAAAACTCATACTGAATACCTAAGAACATATTATTTTTTAAAAAGTTAATGAATCAGAATTAAAGTGATAGTTAAGTGATCCAGCACAAAGAAAAACTGGACTTTATCTGAATTTTAAAATTGTATATTTTAATATGCTAAAAGAGTACGATATAATGAACATTCACATACCCATCTTTAACAGTCTTAACATTGTCGTATTTGCTCAGTTTTATTTCCTAACAAAAAGCTCCTCTGAACCTCTCCCTGACTCCATCCATCTTCTTTCTGCCCTAGCAGTAATCATATCCTGAACTTAATGTATCACAAATTTGTTGTTTTTCTTATATTTCAATTCTCTGGGCCTGAAAAATAAATTGCATTGCGAGAGCATTTTTAGGTCACCTATATTTTATTTTTTTGTTTCTTTTTTGTTTTGTTTTGTTTTTCTTATTGTTTGTTTGTTTAGGTCAACTATATTTTAAATGCCCTTTTTATACTTGAGATTTGATGCCCTGTAATACCAGTGATGTGACCAGCACTTTGCTAGGTGCCAAGAACAGTCTAGAGGAGCAAAACACCAGATAAAAAAATAATTTCCTACCAGTGTGCTAATGCTAAATGAGATATATATTAATTTCTTTGCAAAAGAAATTTATTCCCCACCTTGTCAAAATATTCCTAGCATCTAAATTCCTAAACCGTGTTTGAGTAAATTTGCTTAACAATGGCCAACACAAATAAATACAATATTTATGCAAATAATCTTCCAATTTCTCATGATTTCTCACACTAAAAAGGGCAAAAAGGATTACCTGGCATCTAAGTTCTAGGCTTTGACCTTACTTTGCAATATTCATTAAAAGAGTCCTGCCCTCATTCACTAAAAAACAACGAAGAAACTTCAAGTTAGGGCTCACTTGGGCAGCACATATGCTAAAGAAACCTCAAGTTATACAATAATCAGAGACAAAATTAATTGCAATCTAGGTGGGTCAATATTTATCTCTTCTCTAAGTGATTCTTTTCTGTTTGAAGAAAAAGATCGTTTTAGCCTAAAGCTTGTGTTAGCCTAAAGAAGATGAGTTACTAGTTATAGTGAAAGGCGGAAAAACAAAAGCTGATTTATCTGCAAATCTATTAATATAAAATCTATTATCTGGCACTTCCATGCATCTCTATTACAACAGTAAAGTTCACAATAAGGTATTATAAATCCTGAAGTTCCATCGGCACAATCAAAGATTCAACTGTATTTAAAATATTTTTAGTATTAAAAATAATTTGATTACATTCTAATTCTCCAGCAATCTATGTATTTGTATATAGTCAGTTTATATTAACCACAATTCTTCATTCTCTGAATTATCTCATATTTACAATTCTAAAATATGAGAACTGGAAGGCATCATACTTTTAATAGATAAGAAATGTTAAGGCTTGTAATGCTGAAATTATTTTTCCCAAGGTAACAAAGAGAGCTAACGGCCGTCAGAAATGCTTTGCTGTATTTTCCCCCCCAAATATCTTGTCTTCTCATGCTTTAGTTTAGAATCAAAGCATTTTGGGCACCAAAAGACTCAGATAGTTTCTTTAACTACTTCCTGAGGGTTAGAGATGCCTTAATGATCCCGCAGACTTCCTTTGAGACCCAAGCACAGAGGAAGTTGGAGGAAATCTGAGAAATAAAAGAATAGTGTTAAGAAACTGGTAGGTGGTAGAGAAATAAGAGGGGGCTAGATTTTCTTCCTCCTAACTACAATCTCCTTGGAGAGAAGCAGAAGAAAAACATGCAAGGAAAACATTTTTCTTATCAAAATACATCTGTGGAAATACACACATAAATATGGTTGTCTGACACGACCTGCTAGACCTGGCTGCTAAAAACCAGCTTGGCAGCATTTAAAATTATTTCATTTATTTTCAATATAAATGTTTAATACTAATCTTGTGAATACCATCATAATTCTATATCCTAAAATGAAATTAATGAGTATAAAAATCAACTTTATTACACCGTAAGTGGACAAAGCAGGTTAACATTAAAACATCTGTGGTGAACAGTGATTTTTAGAAATTCGCTTTAGCATTTTTTTGTTTTGCAAAATTTATATTTGCCTAGAGCCAGCTTAATTTTTTCAATTTTACTTTATGTTCATTGTAAAAAGTTTTATTCTAGAATATAATTAATAATCTTTGAGGAGACTAATACACAATCTTTACCCTTAGTACTCTAAAATATAATAAAGCAACTTAGTGATTTTGTAAAATGTAGACAGCTCTTGCTGCAATGAAAACAGCTAACAGTACCTTTACTAGCCAACAATTACAGCAAAATAAGAAGACAAATCCAAGACAGTGTTCTAGTCACATACAACTATCAATTGTACCCGGCATAAAAAAATCAGAAATGAAAAGACTGGGAGACATTAACAATAACCTCCAGACAGACACGGCCATACAGAATTCAGAGCATAATTTCCTGTACATTAAGCCAATCATAACAATAAATCCTGTTGGTCTTTAGATTTGCGAGTTTCTTAACCTAAGGTGACCCATCAGAAAAGCAGTCTATTATAATGTTAAATACCAAGAGCTGTAGAGTATGATAAATCTGAGTGATTACCTTGTCTCTACCACTCCAGGCCTCGATTTCTTCACATTTAAAATGGGCATGATGTTACCTATCACACGGGGTTATTAAAAGAATAAATGTAAAGATCTTTAGTAGAGTAAGCTCTCAATAATGTCATTATTTGTATTGTTTTAATTTTTAAAAATTTATAATCTAGCAACAAAAATATTTTAAGCTCCACAGCTTTAACATCTGCATTATTGTAGTGGACATAAGTTTGCCTAGCAACCATCCATTCTGCACTTTATAATGTGGTGAGTCTGCCAATCTCAATATACCACAGATGGGCATGTGACCCCGGCCTAGATCACGGTAGTCTCCATCATCTTAGAAATAATGATAGGTCCAAGGGGTAGACAAGGCGCAGCCAACCAGAGTCTTTCCCATAGGACTAGAAGAAAAACTTTTCTTTTTTAGCAGGGGTAACTAAGGTAGGGCAATATATTTCCAGAACTGCCAGCACCATCTTAGCTGACTATACAGAATTAGACTCTCTATAGCAGATGTTGCAACCAAGATAATTTGAGCCTTTGGATCGCTCTGGACCTAAACCTAGATCCACCCACAGTCTTAGGAGTTTTATGAGGCAATACATTCCACCTCTCCTTAGTTTGGTTTGGGTTTCTGCAAACAAAATAATTCTTACTAAAAAAAAAAAAAGTGTCTATTTTGGTTTACTTATTGAGTTTTTACCATGTGCCAGCAACTGTTTCAGCACTTTACAGGTATTACCTCCTTTAATCCTCACAACAACACGTGAGAAAGGCACTTTGGGGTTTTTTGTTTTGTTTTGTTTTAGGTGAGGCAACCCTTAGTTGACCTCACAGATTGCAAGGACCTTGTCAACTTACAATCCCTTATTTTTTATGCCTACAGCCCCTGGTCTTCCTAGGCGGTCTCCCATCCAAGTACTAACCAGGCCTGACCCTGCTTAGCTTCTGAGATCAGACAAGATCAGGTTTGTTCAGGGTAGCATGGTTGTAGACAAAAAAGTGTTTATTTTGATAGACAAAGATTTTTCCCTATCCCAATCTATCTCTAACTTCAGGGTCTGTCCCTAAGCTTATATTTTTGTTGTCCTTAATTATAAAATGATAATCATAGTGTATATTGTTAAGTTGCTTGAATTTCATACAAAAGCAGTGTTCAAAATGTCACAAATAAATGCTGAGAATAACTTCTTATTTACTTTGGAGTGTCAAGAGTTTTTAAAAAGCTCTAACTAGCTCACCTGTACCCAAGCACACTTATTCTTCTTGTTTTCTTTTACAACTATCTATGGAGTTTCTAAATCTCTAAACTAATATGGTAGTTTCTCATTTAAGCTCTAATTCTGTAACTATCTTCTGATGTCTTTAGAACATTGGGGTGAATGTCTGTTTTATATGTCTGCCTAGCATCCATGCCCTCCTTCTGGTAACATCACCTTGATTCTCTTTTGAGAAATCTCCACTTTTAGTCCATGTGGGAGGCTGTGCAGGAGAGGCTGCCATATTCTCTGGCTCCAAAGTGAGTACCTGATCGAAGTCTGGCCAATCCAAACATCCCATAGCCCTTGCCATATGATTGGAACATAGATGAATGTGGTCCAGAATGATGGGAGAGATATTACAAAGACATTAGTTCTCTTTAGATTAATTTATGAATTTAATATAATTTTAATCAAAATACCAAAGGATTTTTTTAAAAAGAATGATAAAATCAGTCCAAATTTTACCTGGAGAATTAAGTAACAATATCAGTCTGCAATTATTTATTGTTATTTTTCAAATTTTTCTTGACTGGTATAGTCCACTTGAATTATTAGATATTAAATGTTAAAGATACAACATATAGTATGGTATGTTACAAAACACTCCAATAGAATACAACAGAAAATTCAGGATCGGATCATAGAATATAAATAATCAGGTATATAAAAAAAGATGCACTTCAAATCAATGAGGAAAGAACAGGTCATTCCTACAGTGATGGGTAGGTAGCATGTGTATTGTACCTCACTCTAGCACATTCGCTGCAGACATCACTAATTAAGTAGCATGCTTTTCTGCTGAACCCAGACATGGCTTTGGAATCCTTCCCCACATGGCACTCCAGGCAGCCCCATAAATCTAACAGATAATGCACACGAGAGGATTATTTAAGAAGTAATGTTGAGACAATCAGCTATTTGAAAAAAATAAGGTTAAATCTCCACTGCACACCATATGGAAAAAACAATTCTACATAAATTAAGGAGTTAAATGTAAAAAATAAAATCACAAAAGGACTAGAACAAAGCTGTTGCAAAAGGTATTCTCAGAAACAGAAAAGCTCTGAGATGAGGAGACAAGAGAGGGTGTGAGAGAGCGTGATCCTCAGCGGTGATCCTCAGTGGTTTTTAAAATTTCCAAAGCCTGGCGGCTCAGCTTTTCCTTGAGTCCTGGGACCTGTCTGTATCTTTACAAAACCCTCACCCTTTTATTTGAACTAGCTTGATAGATTTCTGTGCTTTTTAAAAATTTTTGTTAGTTGATCAACTCGTTTTACTAAAAATAAATAAATCTATAATTTTTCTGAGTCTCTTTCAACAACAACAAAAAAACCAAAGCTTCTCTTTTCCAAGTGTGAGTTTTAACATTTTATATATAGATGACAGATTAATTAAGTGGAAAGATACACGATTCAACTTTCTCATCTCTATCCCATTAAGTTTACTTTTCATAAAAGTGTTCTAAATAATTTGCAAATTTAAAAACAACAGGGTCAGAAGGTGGTAGAAAGAAAAAATGTTGTAGAAAAGCCAAAGGAATAAAAAAAAAACAAAAACCTACACATCATGTATTCAAAATATATCAAAGCATTCTAGCAATGTCTTGGGAGCCAGTCACAGAAACAAAAGCAAATTTGCGTTTTGTAACTCTTTACTCTTTCCACAAGGCAAATCTACTGACACCATAGTCACTGGCACTTTGTTCATATACAAAACTATTTCATGAGTTTTGTTTTCACATAGAGATCAAACACAAATTTTATGAAGGAATCAGTGTATTTTCCTTAGAATAGTACTTAAATAAAATAACTAAATTAACTGTATTTCTCCAGGCACAAAATATTAAACTCGCCTGAACACACTATCATTTCTCCAGAGGAAGCCAAAAGCTCATTTCTCTCATCCAGAAAAAAATATCCTTTAAAGGAAGGATATGTTCTCATGCTGTGTAACTCTATATAACGTTTATAAACTAAAATTTTTCTTCTCACTCCCCACAGCTGGCAGAATTACTCTGCCTAAGTGCTTTATAACAAAGCTAAATGATATAAATTTAACACTCTCCCAATTATTCCATCCCCCCCCCTCCCAACCACCACTGGTAACAACCAATCTTCCACTGTCCCTAGATAGAAATCTCAGGGCTAATTCACTATATCCAGTCTGCCCCCACATCCTGTCATTTCTTCCTTTAAAACAGTGGCTCTCAATTTTCCACCCCAATATCTCTGAGGAATCAAACGCCTGTGCTAGTAACACAGGCTCACTGCCAGAGATTCTTTGGGTGTACAGGCAGTCAGAAAGAGGCTGTCTGGGTAGGAGAAGGTCCCCAATGGATTCTGCTCTCCCCTGACAAGAATAGCCTATTTTAAAATATTTCTTGAACTGAATCTTCCTCTGTATTCCCAGTGCTACCACTACCACTATCACCCCCACCTCTTCAATGGTTATCACCTCTGTGGATTGCGTTTTGCTACAACAGCTGTAGTTTTCCTACCTTTGGTCTTTCCTCCTTGCATTGCATTCAGTGCATCCACTGCTGCCAACCCAAAATTCTGTTCCCATCGTGTCACTTCCTGGCTCAAAAATAGATTGCATCAGTTCTCCACCCTTTTTATCTCTTCAACCTCTTTCTCCCTCTGTTGGCCTCTTCTCCTTGCTATACAAGTATGTGCTAATTCTTTCTCATTTATAACAAAATAAAAAACAAGCCACCACAAAAGTAAAACCTTCTTTGGACACTTCATTCAACTCTAGTTACCATCTTTGCTTCTTCTATTTTTCTGAGAAGCTTTTAAAAAGCGCAGTCAACTCACTGCCTTCTGCTCCCATCACGCTGCTGAAACTGCTCTTACGAGCACTCTAACAGTCTTGTTCTCTCATTACCAAATCCAATGGACTAGTTAGTTGTTCTTGACTTTCCTGGCTTCTGTAGCATGTGAAGATACTGATCATCTCTCTCTCTCTTTGAAACTCTTGCCTCCCTGACTTCTACTGCACCATTTGCTTCAGACTTTGTCCCTACCTTCTGGCTCATTTCTTTCCAGATTCCTCTTCTTCCACTCTCACTTTAAATGGAGGAGTTCTGCGGTCTTCCATCCTAATTCTACTTCTCTTTTTAATTTGCACTCTCTCTCGATGATTACATCTCAAATCTTCAGTTCCGTTCTAACATCTCTCTTGAATTACAGACCTGTACTTCAAACCAGCTACTGGCCTTTTGCACCAGGTTGTTGTACAGGTAACTCGAATTCAAAATGTCTAAAATCAAACTTATCTTCACTCAAGAAACTAGTGCTTCTCCCGTTCATTTTTGTTTCATAGTTATCCACTTTCCCAAGCCAAAAATCTAGGAGCTATCCTCCACTTTTCTCTCTACCTCAGCCCCCAAACAAACTGATTATTTAAACCTGTTGTTTCTATCTCCTCAATATTTTTCAGCTTTATACTGTACTATCTAGTCTCATTATCCTTGGGTCTTGCAACACCCTCATAACTGCATTCTCTTACCTCATGTCTCGAGCTCCTACATTCCATCTGCCACTCTGAACTTTGTAAGACATCACTCCCTCATTTGAAGCACTTCCTCATTTAAAGGACTGTAAAGCCTGAGTGCCTTTCCAGGCCTAAAATGTTTAATGGTACACACTCATCAGGAAAAATGTGAGTGGACACCCTCCATCTATGAATATTTATTAATGCATATGTTATAAAAGATACATAAAATATAGAACTCGAGAAAGAATAAGATAAAGATGAAATAAATACAAACATCCCTGATGAAGTCATACTATCATTAGCTACTATACGACTCAAAGTACAATACATTTTTAGGGTAAAATTCATTAATGATGTGTTAATCCACATTTCAAATAGTCTTCTTGGCAATTTCATTTTTTAGGCTGTTTTCCTGACAGATATGGTCAAAGAGCTACTACAAGAAATGTCAGCTTTATCTTTTTGTTATTGTTTGTGGTGTTAGAATTATCTTCAACCCATGGTTTCTTTGTGCAAATCTTTAAGCCACTTGTTCGCTGTGTAAAGACGAATTTAGTTAAAAGCTGATAATATCATGTAAATCCACTCAGACTCAAGAAGTAAACTGCAATAAGTTGCAATGTGATAATAAAGACAAATAAGTAAAGTCACTACTCTCAATCCCTCTGCCTTGTGAAGCTTCCACTTTTCCCTCAAGACATCACCTTGTATATAGAATGTGTAATGGCACTGTCTCAAAAGACTAAATGAGAGACTCAGTGTCATCTACACAATATTAATAAAGCTCAAGATCTTCTTGAAAAGTAAATGTAAACATCACTTAGAGACCACTGCTTGGCACTACATACAAGGCCCTTGATGATTTGGCCTTTCCAGCCTGCTCTCCCAATATACACTTCCCATACCTTATCTGTTTTTACTTCTCTTAACACACGTATACTTATCACTTTCTCATCTTTGAAGTGCTATCCCTTTGCACTTCTTTGTCTCCAGGGCACCATGTTCTCACCTCTTTTAAAGCACTGCTATAACTGTTTCCTTATTTGCCTAAGGGGCAGGGATTACTTCCAATTTTGAATTCCCAGCATCTATGGGAACAACTTGTTTGCAGTAGGTACTTAATAAATGTTGACTAAGGAAGAATGAAAAGGACCAAATTCCTTTGCTGACTTTCAAGGCCTTGCATAATCTAGCTCCAAACTATATACACAGACTAATTTTCTTTCCTTAAATCCAATCCTATTCTCCTCACTTCCTATCATATATCATGTTCATTTTGGCTTTTGCTCAGGTTACCCCTCAGCTTGGGCTGCCTTCCACATAGAAAAGCGACCTGTCCCACAAGCCTCAGATCAAATTATCCTTTCCCCACGAAGTCATGCTCAACGCTTCCATCCCTCAATGGATCAGTCCCTTCAGAGAACTCTTGAAGAGCGAGTACTACATATTTTAGCAATTACTCTCGATGTGGTAGCTTTCTCTCTCCAATTTTGGTCCAAGTGCTTTGATGCCAGGGACCACGTTCAACTTTTTTGCACACTGATCTCTTAACACAATGCAACATGATGATGCATAGGAGATGCTAAAAGATCTGACCAACTGGTTGTAGGTAGCATGGTACAAGGGAAGAAGAACTGGACTGGGTTTTAGTCCAAGTTCCACCACTAATTAAACATGCCACTTAACCTCTCTGGTCATTAATTCCTCATCTGGAAGATGAGCCTTTACAACTTTTTAAATTCTAAGTAAGATTTTTCCTCTTGCCCAAAAGAAACATTAAAAATTTTCCTCTAAAAATCAAAAGAAATTCTGAGACCTTTGGTAACTCTCAACTTTAATGAACTGCAGTGTAATCGTCTGTAAAACAAGATAAACAGCCCACCACTTCAAAGGACTGTGTAAAGGTCAAATGAAAAAAATACAGATAAAAATGCAAAGATAATTTTAAAGTTCTGATAAAAATGCAACGCATTATTATACTATTTAGTGGAAAAAGCAAACAAGCAGCATTATTTGTTTTTCAGATAGGACAGTGTATTAATCTAGCCAAGGAAAGTGATTGGACCCTTAAATGACCACTGTTCCATAGCCACAGGCTGTACCTCATCTCTTATGTACAAAGACACACATTTGATCACAAAGTAAAGTAACCTTTATCCCAGAAGGTCTACACAACAGGAACTATATCAGTTCAAGTTACTGAGTTATCAGTTGAGATCTAAATTAAAGCCTGGTTATGGTTTCTAAAAATGTTCTTAGAATTTTCATAACCACTCTGTATTAGAATAAACTTCTCATTTTGATAATAATTTGAAGATATTTTAGCATGAAAGAGACTCCATAAGAAATAATCTGGTTACAAAGACATAGCTTCTCATATAAACACATCTAATCATTCAAGTGAAATATAAAGAGGCTAGCTAAATAAAAGAACAGAGAAACACAAATGTCCTGACAATTTAGTTGTTCTTTAAGAGCTACATTAATTAATATACACCAGCCTCATAGAAAATGTAAAATGTTTCCCTAGGAGACTCTCAACTTATTCAACATACAATGAAGAAAGTGGCAGTGAAGGAATCCAAAGTAACTTCTTTATTTTAGTAGCCTAATAATGTCAGCAGTATTTGTTACATGTCCCCTAACATATACAACGAGCCATATTATATATAACACTCAAAATCTCTAACCATTCTACATACAAAAATTATTTTTAATTCTAAAGTTAAATTTCATACCAATCCACTTCCTCTATACACTTAACCATTTTCTTAATAGATCCGATAACAATATTTTTAAAATCATATTTAGGCAATAAAAATGATTTTCCAACAACATTCCAATGAGAATTGCTTCAAAAATATTGATCTTTTCTCAAATATCAAACCTTAAACTGGACACTTAATATAGTTTTTCCTAACCTTCTCCAGAACACTTTGATGTATAATCTAATTCGTGTTCATTTAGCCAATTTTAAAGCCCTAAAAATATAAATTATAGAAGCTTTCTGCATAAATCCTATTTCTAGCACCCAGGATACAGGATAAATTCAACATACGATATCTGATAGGTAAGTAGTCACCCTTTATGCTTACAATCTGTATATCTGCAAATTTTAACATCAATCCTAACAGTCACTAGCCAAAACTACAAGTACACAGTAAACAGCTAGTTTTAAGGTTCTGAGCAGCAAGTGTGAAGGAAAAGTCAGATGTATGGGAAACTAAACGCAAAATTTAAGGGTAAAAAAAGTTGGTTTATACCAGAGATGACAGGAAAACAAGACAATAAGATTAGGAAAAGATGTTGGCATCCAAGAAATGCAAACTCATTCTTAACCTGTTCACTTAAAATAACTCTTATTCTTATCAGGTATTTCTTTTCAAGTAAAATAGAGCCTTAGATTTAACAACTTGTTATCCTGGCTATTCTGAGAGTGTCTTTGTTAATGCAAGGCACACCTTCATGACCCAGTCCTACCTTCCTCATTCAGACTTTGTTTTTTGTTGTTTACTGCTGTACTCCAGTCCCTAAAAAAAAGGGCCCAGCACATAAAATGTCAAATGAATAACAACCTTTGAAGGAGGCGTTATCACCATCCTGGTTTTACAGATGAGGAAACTAAGGTTTAGCAAGGTTGAGTAACTTGCTAGGGGTTACAAACCACTAGCTAGAAATAAGCTCCTGTTTGACCACAAAGTCCACAATTGTACTCTACCCTCACTCAGCAGAATACCTTCTTAATGTCTCTCACTTGCATGTCTTCACTGGTGGCAGCTTTCTCTTCTTAGGGGAAGGCTCAATTCATGCTTCAACTTCTCCATCAACCTCTTCCTAGGCACTGTAACCTCTGACCCCCACTGTGGTCTTCTAGAGATCTCTCCTTCGTGTCCTGTTAACAGCCCTTTGCTTTAGCCCTTTGCTGTACTTATTTGTTATCTCAACTCCAAACTTCCTGAGGGCAGGAATTAGGTATCCTCAACTGCTTCTGGCACAGGGCAGAGTTGAATAAATGTTAGATGTATAAATGAATAATCCCTACCAACCCATAAGATAAATAGGAACACTTTAACTCAGTCCCCTAACCGCAGGCAACCAGAGACTACAGCTTTCTTTGGCTTGGGGGTGGCAAGGGCATGCCTGAAATTCCCTGCCCACACCACAAAAGAGCATCACTGTGCTATGTTTAGGCAGTTTTTCAAGTTTTGAGACATCTAATGAAAGGACAATACAGTTCCAAAATTTTAAGAGCTATGCATAAAAACCTCTTTTAAAAGTGGCCTACCTAGATGGGACATCAGCTCTCTATTTTAAATAGTTTGACTGGTTCAATTAAGTCACTGTTTTCAGTGATTTTTGCTTATTCTAAGTAATTTTATTTTTATATCCCCTGGCTTGGAAGTGCAATTTCATACTCCCCCCAACATATAGGGACAAAACCTGCTTGTCTTCTCCAAAGTGGGAAAATAAAGCAGAACCTGTGTGTTAGGTAAAAAGGCATTCAGTAAAATGTTACGCCGTCGTTTGCAAACCCTCCTTCTAAACGCATATGTGGTCCATTTTAGACTAATGAATACTAGGTGATTTTCATTTAATTGGTATAAATAGCACTTCAAATTATATTTAAACAAAAACTATATTTTAAAAACTATGGTGTAAAGAGTTGAAATGTCTGCCCATCACCACTAAGTACTACATAAACAGTACCATATTCAAATTCTGGCTCTAAGAATATATAACCAAATGCTCAGCGAGGCCAACTTTAAGGTATATGTTTAAGGTAAACGATTTTTCAAATACACGCCGCCCAAGCCACAATCTGTAATTCTACTTCTTTTATTAACACTAATTTATGAGCAGTGTCTAGTCCCACCTATAAGTGAGACATAAATAAGATTTATAAATAAGATATTATAAAGTGGGACACTGGAATTTCACAATTGGAGCACATTCAATCATTTACTTGCAAACTAATATTTTGCCAAATATTTACCAGCGATTTTGAAAAAAGTGAAAATCACCTTGCCAGGTTGGACTTTTGGCCTCAGTTTGAGGATTGGTCTCTTCCTATCTCCTGCTCCCTACCCCTTCCCTCTGTTCTTCCTCTGCCAGGAATACCCTCCTGACTCATCTCTGCCTATGTCCATCACCTTCTTGGAGTCCTGGCTCAAGATTCAGCTCCTTGAAAAAGTCCTCCCTGACTAATCCTGATTTCCACTAATTCCTAATTTTGCATTCCCTTGGCATTTATATATAGTTTGCACTACATAATCAAGAACTTGTTAGTCTTGCATTTTTCTATTATTTCCTCAACTAGAGACCAAATAGATCCATCGTCTTTTATATTCTCTTCTATATGGCCAGCAATAAATGCTCACTGAATGACTGAATCACCAATGAAAGAAAGCCAATCGCTCAAAAACTGAAGTAAGCAACTGGCTTCTCTGCTCACATTTACAATACTCTATCACCTCCAACATGCATGATTCCTCCAAGGAGAAGAGATTTAATTCTATCTTAGTTCCATAAATTCACCATAAAAGATACAGGTTACAGACCACATATATATTAAAGTAAATAATACTCCTGGCTATTCAAACACATCTTGCGATTTAACATTTCAGGCTTCTAAAAGCTTAAAGCCTTGCAGCAGCACGCCCGTGAATGGTAGGAAGCTGGCACCAGTCTCTTGCAAAAGGGGCAAAACTCTAGTTGGCAGTAAATGTTCGAACACGTGAGCCTCTACTGTTAAACAAGGCTCATTAACCACACAAACTTGCTGTTTCAGCTTTCTCGCTTCAAGGAAATGCTATGATCTCCTATGGTTATTGTTGAGAGCCAACGATGGGTTAAATTCCCATAAATTAACCAGCGTTTTGGTGGTTCGCCCAAGCATACCGCTGGCAACGGTGTAGACGATTTTTTTTCTTTTTCTTTCTTTTTTTTTTTTTTAAAACAGACCCGCCCGCCCCGGGGAGCCAAAAATGAGTGAAGAAAGCGCTAACCCGGTACTTCTTAGGAGGCAAAAGGAGACCTCCAGAACTCGGCCCTCTAGTTCTTAGTGTCAGCTTAATGTGCAGAGGCGAGGCTTCGAGCGCGGCTGCTTTATACTAAATCTCAACCGAGTCTTCCTTAGGGGACTGCAAGCTACACTTCGGCGGCTGCCCAACTTTTCCTGCAAGGAGCATCAGTTTTTCCATGCTCTAAGTCCGGGGAGAGCCGGGCCACACCAGCTGAGGGGAAGACGAGGCCTCGGAGGGGGAGGGAACGGGCTCGCTCTGCAAAAGGGGCAGGGTGGCCGAAACAAAGTGAGCGCCGGCCCGCCGGCCCGCCAGCCCGCCGCCCGCCGGCCCCGCTCACCCTCCAGCAGCACCTCCTTGCCCGCGCGCTTCAGCGCTTGCACGGCCTGGTCGTGGGTGGCCTGGCGCAGGTCCGTGCCGTTCACCGACAGGATGGCGTCGCCCAGCCGCAGTGCCCGGCTCTGGTCCGCCGCCAGACCCGGGAAGATCTTGGAGATGAGGATCGGCATCCGGTTCTCGCGGCCGCCTTTGATGCTGATGCCCAGGCCGCCCGCCTCCTGTTTCACCACCCGCACCCGACGCACCGGCGGCGACGCGCCCGCCTCAGAAGCCGGGCCCCGCGGTGGCGCAAGCGGGCTCGGGGGACCCAGGCCGCGGCTCGGGCTCCCGGGCAACGAGTCGCCGGCGCCGCCGCCGCCGCCGTTCGGGAGGCCGTTGAAAGCGGCCGCCGCCGGCCCCAGAGCGGGCTCGGCCTCAGCCGCCGCGGCGTCGCCCGTCAGACTCAGGCTCTCCCCGCTCAGTTCGGCCACCACCCGGACCCAGCGCTCCCTTAGGAGTAGCTCCACCAGCCCCGCTTTGGTGGCCCGCGTCCACACCGCCATGGCCGGCCCCGCTCCCGCCGCCGCAGTTGCCGCAGCTACCCTCATTCCAGTCAGGCAGCTTCAGCGCTTCCCTCTTCCCGCCCGAGGGGGCGGGCCCGGCCCCTCCCCACGCGGTGATTCATTATTCATGAGGGTACGCCCACCTGGGGGCGGGGAGAGGAGCCGCTTCCGGGAGGTTAAGGAGTTGCCCGCAGTCCACTCCTTTGCAGCTCACCGGACGTGGGCAGCAGGATCGCTGTGGGGGTCCATCTCATGTTCTCCTTATGTTCGCTACCGACGGGTCCCCCCCACCCCCCCACACACAAACTTCCGACCTGTACCGTGCAGTTCCCGGGAGCTGCGTGGGCACGGCAAGCAAGATCAGCTTCGAGAAGCACTTTGCAAGACTGCAAGACTGAGTTGCACGTTCATTCTTGCATTGATTGGTTCATTCGGATCTACTTAGGGCTCTGCCGCTGTGCTCTTTTTGAGGCCTGGAGAGGAGCTGAGTAAAATGTACCGCAGCTGATAGCTAGCGGTCTGGTAGAGAAGGAAAAGGAAGATCCAACCAACCTGGTGTGATACTATGTGGTTAAATGACACACAGAAAACGCCCTGAGAGCAGAGTAGAAGCAACATTCTGTTGGGCCTGGGGTCAGCTTCACAGAGATCACAATAGAAGGCGAATAGGTAGGTGGAGCAGAGGGAACTGCATAAGCAAAGGTCCAGAGACATGAATCTGCTCTGTAGTCACCTGTTTACTTGCCTGTAATGCGAGAGGGGATCATAGCTTCTTCAGTCCTTGCAGGTATGATTGGTATAGGACTCAGAGTTACTTGCAGAATGATGGTTACTTAGGAAGAATTCCATAATGCCAATGTGAACAGAGCACAAGATCAGTGGAGGCAGCAGGATATGAGTGTGAAAAGCCTCAAAAAATCAAATATCAAAGAGTTTGGACTTGGTTTTGCAGATCTGACTTTCTTATCCTGGAGGCATTTTGTTGGACCAAGTATAGATGGGAGGCTCCAGAAATTGCATGCACTCTGCAGAGCCTGCAATGGCTTTTATCAGAAAATATGGGTGATGCAATCTACCTGCTTCCTCTAGCTTCTTGGGCTGGAAGAGCTGAGGAAACTGGGGTCCAGAGAGCCAAAGACTCTGGCCCAAAGTCCACAGTAAGGAAACAGAAAACTCAGATCTCCTAGCTCCTGGTTCAGTGCTTTTCTTTACTACTACATATCTCAGACCTCAAAAATGAGGGTCCAGAAATCACACTGTTGAGAGAGATCTCAGCAAAAATATAAGGTCAAGGTGACCTCTGACTTGACTTCAGTAAAAGTGAAAACCTCATGTTTTCATTGGCAAGGCACGGGTTGGGGGGCTGCAAGTAGAGGAAGTGTGCACCAATTCCTGTAAACGGGGCTGTATACCTGCTAGCTCACGAAGTACATGTTGAAGCTCGTAAGCCATGTCCGATGCACCACTCTATGAACACACATTCATGTGTAAGCAAAACTTCCTATACCAGGAGTTTAAACAATAAAAATAGAAACTGGAAAGCAGCCAGAGCCCAAATGAAGAAAAAATTCAAAATGAGAAAAGTATCTTACCCAAAAAAATCATTACAGCAGAATCCTCTCTGCAATTAGTAGAGCAGGATTTTCCAAGTTGCATATGTCAGCAGAAGCTCAACTCTTCAGCCCTCTCCTAATCAATTTGCAGGAAGGCCAGCTCACTGTTCCAGCTGGTCCCAATGTACCCAAGTGCACCTTCAGTCACGGACATTTCTGGCTTTGCTCCAGCTGAGGCATAAGCCCCCCGAGGCCTGCGTTATGTGAAATTTCTGCTTATTAGAGAGCACTTGGCAGCTGATTCCTTAGAGTATGAGCACTACTTTGAACACTTTTACATATGTAATCACCCAGAGGTTGGGCATTTGAGGACACCTTTATCAGTAAGAGAAATGCTGGAAATTCTAAAAGTTTCAAGACCTTTCGGTCAATAGGGTTGGAGGAAGTTATAGATCTTTCAACCAAATAGTAAATGAGGGCACTTAGGTAAGACAGTAAGTTATGTAACAAAATATTTAACCCTGGGAGAAGATAATGAAGATTTGGATTAGTTGGGGTTTTTTTTACTAAGTAGTTTTAAAATACATCCACAAAAATTCCCAATTGACAAGCTGTTTTTACAAGTTTCTCTATCAGAACTGAAATCAATTTTCAACAATCTCTTTCATTACTATTTTCAGATCAGCCAAACTCATCCAGTGTCTCCCAGTGATGCCTTGCAAATCCCCGAGTCCATCCTTCTACACACCTCCTGCCCCTTTCAACCACTTTTCCACCTAGTAAGATCTTATTCCCGTTTTCCCTACCCCATTTGTTGGGATTTTTCCTTTAAATAATTTTGTTTTATGACTGGCTGTCTTGTCCAAATAGATTTTAAAATATAGAAGGGCAGAGACCACCCGACTTCTTCTTCCCCACTATTCCAAAAATATTGCCTTGCAGAACAGGAACTCATTAAACATACGATTGAAATTCAGTGCCTCCTGCACAGTAGTCATTTCAAATAATCCCTCGGAAGGTTATTGGGTCCTTGCAGAGTGAAAATTACCATCTTAGAAATCTCAATTACTCAGTGGAAATCAACTTATGGTGGATAATGAAATCTGAAATAAAAAGAGTACACATCTGTTTCCATAGCTTCTTTAGGGATGCTGAGACAAGCTTAGATAATTTTTGAACAGGTGTGTTAATCTACCTCTAAAAAAGGAAACGGTGGAAATAATTCCTAATAACCTTCCACTCTTGTCACCCATCAATATATATTCTCCTCTGCTGAAGCTGTTATCTTACTATTTCTCAGAACAAGGAAAAGATCTTTGCTGCTTTAAAATTAGAGGGTTAAATTAGCTCTCTTCAGTTCTAGAATTTCCTATAATTCTATGACTCAGGCTCTGATTCTATGCCCTCTCAAAACCCAGGGGTGTTTTTTCCTTTTCCCTCATAGTAGATGCATAATTTAGCATGGTAATTAAGAGCACAAGGTTCAAATTGCAGTTCAGCCACTTACTAGCTATAGGACAATGATGAAGGGGCTGAGGTCATAGGCCTCAGTTTCTTCTTTGGAGAAATTCAGATACCTTCTACATCTGAGGATGGTTGACCGGAGTGACGTATGCAAAGTACTTAGCAGCAATGTACCTGCCACACTATAAGAGTTCCATAAAAAGTACCCACTGCTATTATTATTACCTATTGACCTTCAGCTTCAACAGCAACAACAAAACCTTTGATGGTTATCTAGGAATGAGTCTGCCATGATATCATTTGATTCCAGGCTTAGAGGACAAATGACCAAATTAATTTTGGTGACAAAGAGATCTTGTATAAAGCTACACTTCTGCTGAAAGTGAGTACATATCACCAAGAGTCCGTCAAAGGAAAGAATTAGTAGATCTGGGGCTCATTCCAAGGTTTAAGTGTTAATTTCATAAAGAAAAAGAGCCCCAGGCCAAATTGGAGCCCTTAGCAAGCCTGGTCACTACCACAAAACAGCCTGATGCCAGTGGAACAAAAGCGAGAGCTGCTCAATTACTACGAAAGAGGTCAAAGGGAGAAATAAGTTTGTAAGATAACCAAACATTCAACTTTGAAAAATTATCCACGCATAACTCTTCTCCAGTTAGAAGACAGTGAGATCAACTGTCCTTTTCGATGGGCAGTACTCTTTTGCCTTCCAGGAGAAACATCCTAAAATGTATTCTTCTTTCCAGCAGAAACAAAGTGAAAGAGGGAAAGAAAGGTGCATATGTCTTTTAGCTGATGCAAGCACATTTTAAAATTAATCCCAAGATAAATCACTATCCATCTGAAACCCACAAAAATGGATTAACTATCTCATGCTTTATGACTATGAAACCCCACATCTGCTAACCACATTACTAATAAGAAGCAGCTGGTGACAGTTTTGTAGCTCTGTGACTTTCTTTTTAGGAAAATATTAGCAAAGACATACTAAGCAGAAGGTTAGTTTCAGTGAATCCACTTAGTTATGGAAAATTACCAGTTTTTTTTTGGACAATCATGGAAATTACACAATTTGCCATGAAATTCAAATAAGGTCCTCAAATAAGACCCCCCTGCACCCCAATTTACAGAATTGGGGGACAGAATTTCATAAGACTTGCAGTCTTATAGTCAGCTTCGACTCTCATTTTTTATATACTATTGAACACCAAATCATATTTATTGATGCATATGGTATTTCTAGGCCTTCATCCTACAGCTTTAACTCCCTCCTGAGTTAGCTGATGAACTAGCCAATTGCAGGGATCATGGATCCCTTTGGGAATCATCAGAATGTTGTGGACATGCCTCAAACAAAAGCACACTAGTGCGAAATTCAGCATTCAAACTTCAGGGCTCACAAAGACCCTAAAGCCCTTCCACGGACTCTTATGGCTGAACTGTGTCTCCTCTAAATCTATAGGTTGAAGTCCTAACCCACAGAATGTGACTGTATTTAGAGACAGGATCTTTTCAGAGGTAACTAAACTAAAATGAAGTCACTTATAAGAGATTAGGACACAGACGCAGAAAGGGAAGACCATGCGAAACACTGGAAGGTGGCCATCTACAAGCCAAGGAGAGAGGCCTTAGAAGAAATCAATGCTAATATCTTAATCTCAGATTTCTAGCCTCAAGCAAGAATTGTTAGAAAATAAATTTCTATTGTTTAAGCCATCCAGTCTGTGACACTGTTATGGCAGCCTAGCAAACAAATATAGATGCCCAAGTCAAGAACCTACACAATAGCCTGTTTTTCTGCCCCTCTTCTAACTTCCAGTCTTTTCTGCTCCTTACTTACACGAAGAGGCATTTCCACTGTGCCATTCCTTTGAATCTGAGTGCCTCTCAGTTCTATGGTAGGCCTTGCCTGCCCTCTCAGCCTCATTTTCCTCTATATCTAATATATGCTGTTTTGACCATGTGGTACTGGCAGACCCTTGGACAGGCTATGTCTCCCTCATTTCAGGCCTTTGCACTGAGAATGCTCCAGGAATGCCTCTTTTCTTCTCCCTTCCACCTTACTAATTACTAACCAATCCTAAGAGTTATTAGCTCTAGTACCACCTCCTACTTTCAACCTTCTCTCCAACCCCTTCTCTGTGCTCATCTCTACTGTAGCATTGTTCATCTACTTGTTTCTCTCCTCAACGAGGCTGTGAAGTTCTTGAGGGCTGAGATCATCTTTCATCTATTGTTGGCACATAGCATATAGTAGGTACTCACTAAATGTATGAGTATTAAGTTCTTTAACTTCCTGGAGACAAAGGACTGACACAAAGCTAAGCCTTAATAGCTAGGTCTGTGCTGCCCAATATGAAACCCGCTAGCCACATGGAGATATTTATTTATTTTTTTTTTAAATGTAGATATTTAAATTAAAATTAAATAAAATAAAAAATTCAGTTCCTTTGTCACATTAGCCACATTTCAAGAGCTCAATAGCCACATGTAGCTTGCAACTATCTTATTGTACAGCATGGACACAGAATATTTCCACTACCACAGACAATTTACTGCATAGAGCTGATCTACACCAGAAAATACCTTGAAATATGAAAGGAAAAAAAACGCATTAGAAAAAAGATTATGAATATGCAATTTACACAATTAGCTAAACAGACAAAACACATAAAAAACTAAGCAAGCTCATTAGCAAAAGAAATTAGATGGGCTAAAACTAGTCTATCACTATATTGTCCAGGTGTAAGGAAATGAGTACTTTCAAACACTGCCGATCAAAATACAGCCATTCCAAAGGGCAACTAAAAGTGAAAGAAAACGGACACAATATGAGCTATAAATTCCACTCCCAAAAATTCACCCGCGTCACAGTCCCATGCAAGCACTAGCAGACAATATACTAGGTTGTTCATTATAACTCTACAGTTTTATGCCCAACAGCACTCAAGGTTATAGCTAAATCAAGTGCTCATCCAGAGCAAGTAATGCTTAAATACCTTCCCTGTCTGTGAAATGAAAAATCTTTTGCATAACATGCCCACTAATCACATCACACTTATGACTGGGTCTCTATAACCAAGAGACAGTGAGGAAATAACTGTAAGAATGCCACCTTCACCTCTACCAAACCATTGTGTGTCCCTTGTTCTTTTGGGTCTCTATTGCCATGAGCATAAAATATAAGGCCAAGAAACACACAGTTCCTTTCACAAACCTCTGCTTCCTTCCCATCCCTCCTCCCAACCACCAGAACAGCTTCACCTTTTTCTATATAATGTATTGCAGTTCAGGATAAAGTTCCATTTGAAGAAAGTTTTGATGCTTAAAAAAATCTTAAAAACCCCCAAACTAGATAATCTCTAACTTTCTTCCGATATGCCAGTCTAATCTATTGTAATCTCCATGGTGAAGGGTGTATTATCTATCTAGAGGTCAGATTATTAATTTACTATATGAGAAAAGTGAATCTTTAAAGCATCTGAGTCAGGTCAGCAAAAAAAGACTGTTTCTAGGCTGGTCTCAAATTTTTCTGTAGAACCCAAATATGAGCTGCAGTCTGCAAAATGCCTGAAACAGAAACATAAGGCATTTAGGTTACACGAATTCCCAAAGTAAAATCACCCCAAACACATGCACTGATGTGTCCTCTTATCTAATATTGCTTCCCCTTCTCTTCCCCCAAATTCTCTAACTCACCCCAATTAGTTTCTGCTTCATTTGTACTCAAAAGTTCTCTACTTAAGAAGATTTCAAGGCCCAAAGCTCTTCCTTCCCATTCCATTTATGGAAATACAAACCAGTGGCTGGAAATGTTGCAAAGGAATGCCTTCTACTTTCTGAAGTTTTACTTCTTCACTCAGATAATGTGAGCCTCTCTGTCAGAATTACACTCTCCATGATCCACAAGGTTTCAGAATGTTTAAAGGTTAAGTAAATCAAGTCTTAAGACTCCAGTCAATAAAGATTCCTTGAATTTATAGCTCTACAGTCAGTGAAAGGCAAGAGAGTTAATATTTAAGGCATCCCAGCCTCCTTCTGGTCATATTCAATGTAGACTGGTGACTTGAACTTTGGTTTCAACCACACAAAAGAGCACCTAAAACATCTCTTAGAAAGGGCAGGATCTTCCTGTCTACTGAAAGGTTGTAACAGTCCAGTCTAATGCAGACAGGGAGAATATGCCACACTGAGGACATTTATCCAAGTAAGAGAAAAGGAACGTTATTTTACACAGAGGACCTAAAAAGTTGCACTTATTTGTTTAAATTACTATCTCTGTAAAAAAATCTAAACAGGCAGGGCTGAGAAGCAGTGTCCATTCTAAATCTTGTATCTGTTAACTCTTAGCAAATGAACCTGAAATAGGTTGTCCTTTACGTTATAAAGTATTGGGCTCTGTTTGCCTCTTATTACCTCTGTTAATTCTCCTTAAAATTCTAATATTTTCCCTTTCCAAACTCAAGAGTAGGGTTCATTTAGCAAAATGTTTTTTTAACCAGCACTTTACTATGTCAGCAGAACCCGCATACTTCTCCACCTGTATCACAGCCCTCCTTCCCAAAAACACACAAACAAAACCACACATACTGGGTTTCCACAGGCATGCAACAGAATACATTCACTGAGATGGGAAAGAAATATATCCACTCAGTTCAGGTTAAGTATAGTTCTTCGTTTTCTAATGTAAAAGATCAAATTAAAACTAGTCAGTTGATAACACCCACGGGAATGACAATGTCAAAGCAAGTAAAGGAAGACAGAAAAGATAATATATATGGCAGGCTTTCTGGTCCCCACTTCCACTCCTATTTCTTAACAAAATGCCCAATGTTTCCTTAACCTTTGAAATTGGCAATTAATAGGTGAAAAGAGAGTTAATGGGACTGATATCTCAAAGCCTATTTTTTTTTCCCTTTAAATAAAATTAATACTTGACTATCAAAAGCATCTGCTTTTCAGATGGAACACTGTAGTTAAAATTCTTTCTTGAAGTATAGGCTGACTATTGATACTGGTAGTTAGGATATCTTTAGTAAGCAAGATTGGGTTCCCTGCCTTCTAGGGCAATGTTAGGCAGGTCCCCACACCTTTGCTTGGGCTACAGGCTAGAGGCTGGCAGACGGTGAAGGTCATCAGCACTCTGAAACCTCCGACATGTGCGAGGGAACAGAGAGTAACTATAATTTTTTATTTTTTATTTTTTGAGATTATGGTCTAAAGTACAAACTGGATCCTGAAAAAGTTGGATAAATTTGTAGCTACCCGGAACATTATTCCAGCTACAAATACCTTGGCATTCCCATTCACGTTCATTCAATGGAAGGAAATTATTGCCCGCTATTCTGAAAGGTAACATTTTCAATGACTAGTCCTAAAGAATAACTTTGTTTTATTATCATGATTTGTGAAAACAAACAGGGTAGAACAGTTCAAGGAAGGACACAGACAGCGCCGTTTTAGGTCCCAAATTTCTTCTTTTTGATGGGTGGTGGGAGTTGAGCAATGATGTCACCCAGGGGCCGTTCTACTGCCACTAGTGTTCTTTCATCCAAAAGATCCATGAAGAGTAGAGGCTGTAGAGAGATGAGAATGATTCTACCAGGAGTTAGGCTCCAGGGTAAGTCCTGGATACTAAAAGGTTAGCCTAATTCAAGGCTGGAGGGATATAAATCTCTAACAACTCTTCCTGCCCTAGGACTCAAAATGGTTGAAAAGGTTGGGAGCTTTTCACAGTTCATTCCTAAAAGATTCAGCAAGATTTTTCATGTTTCTCTGTATAGAAAATCTAATTTCTTAGGAATCAGTGTTAACTGAGGGCTTTGGAGCCAAAATTATTGACAAATGTTAAGTTACAAATGCATGAGGAAGCTAATCATACTTGAATAATTCACAGATCTCCCTCTTAAAAAAAATTCTTGCACATCCTTGAGAAAATGTCCCAGGATGCCCAAGAATCTCCAATCTGGGAAGCATGAATATGGAACTTCTGAGGTGGCACAAATAGCTGGAGCTCAATAAATATTTATTTATTTTATATACAGTGAAAAGCCTAGCCCAGAAAGGAAAATCATAATCAAGTCAATGACTTCCATTCACTGGAGACTTATCTTGTGGAATATTCTCCAACTAGAAGTTGAATTTAAAATCCAGCTTTAGGGGTGGTTTCATAGAGTAGTGGTTAGCACGTCTGCTTTACATGCAGAAGGTCCTGGGCTAGAGCCCCAGAGGAGCCACAGCCCATACCCCTGGTGCGCCAGGCCCCGGGTGTGCGCTGGGAGCCTGTGGGAGGAGACGCCCTGCCTTCAGAGATCCAGTTCTTAAGGGGAAGCGGCAACATCCATAGGTCAGGGGTGGAAGGGGCAGGGGGGAATTAAATAAATAAATAAAATAAAATAAAATCCAGCTTTAACAGAAAGACCCCACGTGAGCTCCAACATCATTTCTTACTCCCTATGTATTTCATTTTGGTTAAATATGATGTGCCTGCCTCTAACACACTGAGGCAAGAACAATGAAATACAGCCATACGGGAAAGGACAAACATCCTCAGAAAGGTCACTTGTCTCTCAAAACTAGGTCCTCTGCATGAAAAATAAGGGTGACATTTTGACATCTTATTACATTTTGATAATATCACAAAGAACCAACTGTCCAGAATACAATGCAAGATGTTTTACCTTATATATCTTGGAAATTTTAAAGGCATGTGCTGTGCGCCTCCTGATGACATCTGATTCATTCGTGGGAGGCAGTGGATTGTACAGTAAGGTTTTGTCATTTGGAAGAGGCTAAAAAGACAAAGATATACTGTTTAAATCGTTATTTTTATTGGGTTTCTAAAGAACAAAAGACTACAGTAATTTTTCAGGCAAATACCATCTTCTAACCATCATATTATACATTTACTACCTCCCTGACTCTCCTTACTTCAGGAAGAGAGCAGTACTCATTCCTCCAGCTATATGCAGAGGGCGGGAATACGCAGCAAAGAGAGCTTGGTACTCTGTCGGCAAGATCAAAGAGCCCAGCTGAGGCTTCTGGCCAGTCTTGTCAGTAATATTTGGTGTGACAGAAACAAACTGGCATTTACAGGAGTTCAGCCCATGAATGCTCTGCTTTCTAGATTCTCCCCCAACCAGATCATGGACTAAGTGACTGAAGTTCTCCTCAGGAGAAACTGTAACACAAACCACCCCTACTGATGTCACTGACACCTCAAGAGATGGCCTCTGGCCAAGCAAGTGATATTTCATCTCTGACTTCCTTGGGAAATAGCTCTACCCGGCAAGAGGAAGTGATGGACTTATCACTAATGCCTGGGAGAAAATATGGGCCAATCTGGGCTGAGTTACAAAGAGGCAAGCGAGTGGGAGGGGCCATTCATGTATCACTCCAATTGCAGAATGTACTTGTCAGCCAGCTCTGCTTCCCACGCCCAGAGAACACAGGGCCCAGGAGAAGAGTTCCAGTGACACATCAACATGCACACCGCCTTTAGAGCCATCTGATGCTTTCTCCATGTTCCTTCCACCCCCACCTTCACAGATATACCAAAACACCGTGTGTTGCTTGTAATCTAAGCCCAAAGTGCATTACAGGCACGGCCACAGCCCACAGTGCTCCTGCCCAGAAAACACACATAAATTTGGAGTGAACCTAAACAGCAACTGGGAGAAGATGGAATCTAGAACTGAAAACCGTCTCACATCCCACCTAAATCACAGCTATGAAGAATGGAATTTTCCTAGCTAGACTTTTTCTTTGGCCTTCAGACCTCAAAGGCTGCAGTGTTTCAGTACATTCAGCGGAGGGAGCGTAAGTGGTCAAAACCACAATCTGTATCTCCTTTGAAGAAACTACATTATTCAGTCACTCAGAGTGCAAAGGTGGTAGTGATTTAGCCAAATCAATGGTATTACCCCATGAGGGTTACTTTCTCAATACAGACCTAATCACTTTTCTCCTTAAGTTTATGTGTTTGTAGGCAAAGCAGAGAAATAGTCAGATCAGCAAAAACCAGGGCAACAATGGCCCATTCCTCCCCTGGGAGCCTAATGAACATGGAAACAAAAATGAGAAAATCTGCAAAATGAAAGCTCCTCTCATCCAAAGAAAAGAGTGGGCACTTTGATTCTGTTTCTCCATCCTCTAACTTATTATATTTGATACTTTTAGAACTTGAAGATTCCTAAGTAAAAAAGAGTCAATGATCGCATGGGTAATAGTGGCGAAGAACTCACCAATGACTTGTCGATGATACAGAACATATAGGCATCGTGGACAAGAATGTGCATTGGTCTCTTGGGATGAAAACTGATATGTGTGATGGGAGTATCCCTTTGGAGCCAAAGGTGATGAAACCCCTGCTTCTGGATGGTCCGGCTCCACTCTGTATACTGTTTGTCTGGGATGCTGAATTCAAATATCTGAGGAAGGACATGACACAGAGGAAATGCAGGCTGGTACCCAGAAAGACCAAAGGGTTCCCTCGTTCCTAACCAGAAAATATCTATACAAACCTTGATTGAATCACATTCAGTCTTATGCTTTCTTGGTTGTTTTTGTTTGTTTGTTTGTTTTTTTAAATTTAAGGTAAACTATACAACAATAAATAATTCAAACAGCATAGGAAGGTTTACAATGAAATGACATCCTGCAATCTTGGCATCTCTCTGCCCCAAAAGTAGCTTGCTGTTTCTTGTTTACATCTTTTCAGAGATGTTTTATGCATACAGACATGCTGTTCCGTATGTTGCTTTTAGATTTAACATTGTATCTTGGAGACTGACCCATATCAATATATGGGTCAATATGTATATATGTGTGTGTGTGTGTGTGTGTATATATATATGTATATATATATAGATTTAACATTGTATCTTGGAGACTGACCCATATCAATATATGGGTCAATATGTATATATGTGTGTGTGTGTGTGTGTGTGTATATATATGTATATATATATAGATCATTCATACTCCCCTTGAAGAATACATAATAATCCACTCACTTTTATTTATCTAGTCTGTTTGATGGACATTTAGGTTATTTCTAATCTTTGGCTACTACAAACAAGGCTGCAATGATTATCTCTGTATCAATGTCTTTTGCACAACTGAAAGCATATTATCTGTAGGAAGAACTTTCAAAATTGGAACTTTTGAATCAAAGATTATGTGTATTAGAAAAATTTAAAGATATTGCCAAAATGTCCTCTAAAGGAATCACAGTAATTTATGTAATGTATGAAGTGTTGTTTCCCTATACTCTCAAGCACTGTGCATTATCAACTCTATTGATCTTTGCTAATCTAACAGACACTAAAAAAATTTCTCACCAGTTCTAATGACTGAAGCACTTATGGGACCAACTGTCAGTAAAAGGCATCAGATAGACATTATCATTATATGTGACAAGGACAAGGATGTGGCTTCACTAATCTTTCAGTCTGTGAATTATGAAACTGAAATGAGAGATTTCATTTTTTTGGATAGAATGTGTATGTGTGCACATATGTGCATGTAAAACTGCTAATCAAAGTAGCAAGCATTGTCTGCCTAGCAGTCTACTTAAATGTGCTTCTGAGATCACATGTAGTCTTTCCAATAGCTCAGTGAGGAGGGTATTACCATGCCTAGTTTACAAATCAAGAAATGAAAGTACTGATAAGCAGCAGACCAAACACTAATTTTGGCTGGTATCAGATACCTGATTTCATTATGGCCTGATTTCCTCATCTGCAAAAAGTGAAGATTAATTAAATGATCTTTTAGTCACTGTCAATTCTCAAAATTTTATTCTACCCCTAAGAACAGCCTAACATCTGAGTCCATGTCACCTCTAGTCCAAAAACTATCAGTAAAACTAGTACTTCAAAATTCCTCCTTTTTCTTTTACCTCTTTACTCTAGAATCTCAGTGCTTCACATTTCACTGGCCCATGATCTGCCTAGGCCAAATATAGAAGCTTTGTTTTGCACAGGAGAAAACTACCATTGTATCATCTAGTCCCTTAAAACAAAAAGGGTCTTCCAAAATTGTCATTATCTCAGCTTCTAAGTTACCATACAGCAGGAAGGAATTAGAAAGCACTGGAATCTCTTACCTGCTGGTCAGAATGCGCAATGACGAGGTTGTTGGTACTGGGGGCGATGGCAAGAGCAGTCACAGGGAAATTGTAAGCAGGCACTGTGCAGTGAAGCTGGGAAGAAATAACAGAAACGAAAGGCAATTCTATGTGATACATCCCCTCAGGAAAGACTGGGTGGTCTAAATCAACTGTTTTTAAATAATGTTCTTTGGAACTCAAAGAGTTCTATGGAAGTTCCCATAAACATCAGATATTTTCCCCCAAAATAAACTTTAACTTCATTTAAAAAAATGTATGTTTAATTGCTTACAAAACTGAAAGCATCTGCAGAGAACTTCAGAGTAAAGCCTTCCTTGCTATCTCTACATCTGTGTGAATTGCTCATAAATATGTCATTAAACCGAAAATCTATAACTTAACCACTGGATTTAAAAGAAATCAATGCCTAGGCATGGACACTTGTGTACAATTGTAAGACATGTATGCTACTACACAGGAATACATTTTTAAATGCCAGGCAAGGCTCAAAGAGCAAACATTACATGCTCTTGCCACAATGTGTTAAAGATTAAATTATGCAGTTAACAGATAAACCCATTAAGTGCTAAATTTTGGGGTTCTATAAACTTTCAATGCCTATTTTAAGTCTTGGGTAGTGCTTATCTCACTTTTATGATGAAGACAAAGACTTGTAGGGGATCATTAATGATTCCACATATGAATGACAATATCATTACTGATTAATAAAAAATGTTTTTGTGCTATTCCTTTGTCAAATTTCTGGTTTTATTAAATTTAAAAAAATATCTTGAGATTACAAGGACAGTTATTAAAGGAAACTTACTATCTGCAACTATTCATCTGGGTGAGTCAGAATTTTCCTCTCCAAAATGTAGGAAAAATCTAGATGTGGATTCATCACTCATGAATCCTTAATTTCAAATTTCTGTGCACCAGTGGTTTCATTGTTCCCACTGACTGATTTTAAAGTGATAGATTATAGCTTCTGGGTTCTAAATGAGTAAAACAGGAAAAATTCTTGGTTTGAAAAAAAAGTCTAGTAATTTTCTGGGTCATGCCAGTTGGCCCTTGAGTCTTGTAACTGCAGGGCAAACTTCCTCCTGTTTGCTGCTATTAAACCCAAAGCTCACCTTTAGACGTTTTATGCTGTACACATGGACTCCAGCACTGGTACCTGACGCAGCTAGCCAATTCCCATCTGAACTGACGGCCAAGAGACACATGGACTCCACTGTTCCTGTGAAGACAGAACAACAGTTAAGTCTGAATTCAGTGTTGACAGCCACCCCTGCCCTGAAGATGATGGCAAAAGCCAATAAGACTGATAGGATAGTTTAAATTACTGATAGGATAATTTCTTGATAATTTTGCAAATAACTTCTGGATAAGTTAATCTGTCTACTATCTTCATTTAATTAGCCATCCTTCATGTAAAGAAGAGCCAGAGAGATAAACCTGAAAGTATTACCTGCTCAAGGCTGAGTCTACCATGGGGATGAAGAATCAGAGTAAGAGCTACCACTAAAATCTATACTTTGTTTCAAACTCCTTTCCTACCAAATGGTGTTTAATCAAAGTTAGGGACAAACAGCCAATTTAATACACTTGAAGTATATCTTTAATTTATTGGGTACCTGTTGCATATTTAGCACTGAGAGAGCATGGCAGCATATGAGCCATCTTTGACAGCAGGGGATTTTAAACCAATCTGGCAATACGAAGACTCATGTGGTACAAAAATCATACAGTGATGCTATCTGACAAATATGTGCTGCAAATAATACCACCAAACAATAAAAAAGCTTTAAAACAAGAAATAAACCAGAAGCTAAAGGATGGGTGAGGTAGGTAGAAAAGGATGGAGAATATGAGCTAAGTGACAAGGACTGAAATACATAAGTTTGCAGGTTATGAAGAAACCAGCTTGACTATAAGGGGAAAGTGAAATGTGAAAGAAGAAAACAATAAAATTATATACATATGCAGAGCCCAATTTTAAGGGGTGCTAAATTCAAGATAAAGAATTTTAAGTTTTGTAACAAAAACATATACAGGTACTCAATAAAAACTGGCAGTTTACTTTATCTGACTCTTAACTTGTGAGTTTCACTTCTTGTATGTTTCTCAAGCACCTTATGAACAGTGAGTTTAAATAAAGAGTAGATTTTCCACACTGATGGAGTCTAAATGATAGTGAAGCTGCTATAATCAGAGCAAGAGAGAAAGGAAAAGGCCCATGGGAAATGTCCAAAAAATTACCAGCTTAAGCTGGGTACTAAGTCCTCAATTATTAACTCAGCAAGTTACCCCATAGTCACCCATTCATGCAAGTTACCCCATAGTCACCCATTCAATATTCCAGTTGTCAAAGAACATGGAAAAATGGTCACAAACATTATATGATGGGTAATGAAATTCTATGTGTAAGTTCATCTTTATAAAAACAATCAACTAACAGGTCCATAAAATAACTATATACAAAAATGTATTAGAAATTTACAAAAATTTTAATAGAAGTCATTTCTGGGTGTCAGGATTACAGATGATTTTAACTTTCTTCTTGTCCTGCTAACAAGCAAAAACTCTAAGAAGGGTGATGAAACTTCTCTGGTCCCAAATAAGGAATCAAAAGCTCAGTGAGAAAAAGAGTAGCTGTGAGGAACATTTCAGATCTCATCAAGCATTTTCATTTGTTAGATATCTCCTCCTACTTTAAATTGCAAACATATGAATGTATATTTGCAGGGAGAAGAGCATTAATGAACCCCCAACTATTAATGAAGTTTAAAAGGAGCGGGGAAAGAAGATACATCAGAGACTGATGACCCTAACAGCTCTCTCCCGCAGCCAGTTACCAAATTCCTACCTGACCGAGGTTGGAAAGTATGCAGGTGCTTGAAATTTCCTTCCATCAGCTGAATGATATGTAGAGACCCTTGATTTGATGCCACAAAGAGCTTTGTTGAATCTTCAGAAAACAAAATCTGAAGGGCAGAGCGAAGGAACGCTGGCATTTTGGAAACCTTGGAGTGAACCAGTAGTAGAAACCAGTAAGAGAGAGAAGTGAAACCTAGAGGCCATCAAAAATCAGCACTGCCAGGCTTAAATTACATTAATGCTTCCTGTCTCTAAGGAAGCGAATTGACCAAGGGCCTAGAATACTGACATGCCTATGGTAACCTATACATCTCCCTCCTTCATCGCTTCAAAAGCCTGAACTTAACTGGCACTTTCTGACATTTCACTATTCCTCCAAAAACAAAATCAAATCAAAGTGGAAATAAGACATTTTTGTAACAGCTGTCTCCAGACAGCTTTAGCTGAACAAGGATTCCTATCTAGAACATTCCCACTTCACACAAAAACCACACTTATAAATTTTCTTCTTGTTCAAACATATATTGCTTTATCACTTACCCTTTGGAGGCTTACGTTGTCATGTTCATAATTCAACCGATAGAGAAAAAAACGAGAAGCTGTAGAATAGGCTATCCAACTTCCACACGGGGAGATACAGCTGCAAATAATGTTCTCAGGCCCCTGGCAATGTTAGGAATTAGGATGAATTCAAGTAAAACTTCACACAACAAGGTTCACAGCGACATGAACCCCCAACCTGTTGCCACTCTGGACATATCTACAAACACCTACACATAACCCTGACACTTCCTATCTGTGTGTCACTATGATTATTTCAGAAGCAGAGCATCTAAATGGTGTGGACAAAGGGAAAATTTAATGTAATATCTATATAATTCAAAAAACTCATGAAACAGCTAAATGTAAATAAGTACATATACACACATATTCTCACACAGAAAAAGATTTGGAAGGCTTTACAGTTAATCAATTAACAATAATTACTTCAGGAAAAGGTATTAGAATTAAAGAGGTGGACAAGGATATAAACTACCAATATTGTTTGAATTCTTTACAGTAAGAATGTATTCACAAATATTTATGTAATTAAATATTTTTTTGGAAAAGATACAAAGCAGTTTGTATAGTATATTCCCATTACTGTAGAAAGAAAGGATAGATACACATGCACATGAGTGAAATTTTTTTCTGGGAGGATATGCAAGAAACTATTGGCAGTGATTATCTCTGGAGGGACCGGGGATTTAGGGTAAGAAGGGAGCTCATTTTTCACTGCATATCCTTTTGTACCATTTGAGTTAAATACACACACACACACACACACACACACACACACACACACACACACACGTATGTATATATAGTGATTATCTCTGGAGGGACCGGGGATTTAGGGTAAGAAGGGAGCTCATTTTTCACTGCATATCCTTTTGTATCATTTGAGTTAAATACACACACACACACACACACACACACACGTATGTATATATAGTTATTCTCATAGTAATACCGAAGGAAAAAAAACCCAATTTCCTGTATTCATTCATCCAATAAATTTTGAATGCCCAACAGGAAACTCAGTTCTGTCAACACAGTACTTCATTCAAATTACTAGCTTTTATACAGTTTATGATGCCAACTAATTCTCAAAAACTGAGAATGAGAAGAATGCTCTGGATTTCAGAGTCTGAACGCAGTTACACTTCCTTACCTTTGTCTTGAGGTGCAGCAAATGATCTGCATCTTTAGAGAGTGGCAGAGTATCTCCATGCTTTCCTAAAATAAGAAATTTCCCTGAGGTGTTTCTTCTCAAAGAAAGGTTATTTGCTTATTTTTTTTTTCTTCTAAAAAGTCATTTCTGGGTAGAATGGAACCTCTACCAGTGGGAAATCAGAAAAACTCCTGACTTAGTACATCCAGTTTTCTGGGGACATACGCCATAAACATTTTCTTAGCTTCTATTTGGGTGCCTGGGACATGGCCTACAGTACATTGCTAATTTGCCGAAGCTCTACCCTACAGCCAGGCGTGTAGGTAGGTGGAAGTAGAGGTTGCGTGGCCTCAACTTGAATTTTATTTGTTTATTTTGGAACCTAAATCTAATATAAACCTAACCTAATACAAAGCAACAGAACCCAAACATTTCCTTAACAGGTCATATAAAAGGCTACTAGGTTGTCACCCCAGCGACAGAAGATCCATGTGACCTTCTTTTTCATGCAGGGCTATCATTATCCCGCATTAAATCTTGTCATTTTTCAATATCCTGTTTTGATCCCAGTCAAGCCATGGCAAACTATGATTCTACAACAATCACCTTCGCTACTTTCGGCACCCCCTCTACTACCTTACTGTACCATATGGAATCACAAACTTTTACCAGATAATCTAGTATCTTGCTAACTATTCTAATACTCTGAAGCAAACCCCTTTGCTCTATCTAGTTGGTGGGAAAACCATGAGTTCTAACAGACACAAAAATCTACCTCCCTAAGTAGAATATCAACTGCAATTCTAATTTCTGCCTTCTTTCTCTAGTTTTCTAAGTGGAAAAAACTTTCTCCCGTTTTACCTGTTGCAACTGTAGATCCCAGTCGCCAAAGATCCAAGTGATGAGAAAACTGGAAGAGAAGAAGCTGCCTCTTTTTTGAACAGGAAATGAGACGTCGCTATATCGAAGAATTGAAAGTGATAAATAAGCCAGGGTCATCTACTGCCTCAGTACTAGCTATAGCAGCGACATCTTAGCACATCTTTTACTGCTGAAATCCATTTGCTTGATAAACATTTCCTATGTACTACCACGGCTGACACAGAATTAAATAGGCAATTATAGTACATGTGTTAACAATTTTAACATGGCTAAACACAGTATGTCATGAAAAAAATATAAGGGATATTTCCTTTAGTCTCATGGGGGTAAAGACAGGAGCCCAGATGAAGTTCACTGGCAAAGTCTACTCAGACAAAGAACGTAGGGCAAGAGGTTCCAAGCAGAGCAATGGCATGTGAAACAGCACAAAGGTAAAAGACCATTACAGAGAATAAAAAGAGTCTTTCAGAACAGCTAGACTGGGGGTGCTGCAAGTGTGTGAGACAAGAGGTGAGGAGCAGGGCAAGATCAAGACATGTTTCATAAGCCATGCCAAGGAACTGGGTTTTTATGCTGAAGGCAGCAAGGACCAACCAAAGACTTTCAAGCATGGGGAGATACACAAAGTTGCTTTCTGAACAGTTCAATAAATAGGCTGGAAAGACACAAATGTAAATAAATAAAAGGTCATTAACAAGCTACTGTAAAGGAATCAAGACACCTATCCAAACTAGGATAATGGCAGTGTAGACAATGAGAAATGACTAGATTCAAGAGATAATGAAGATGTAGACTCAGGAAGGTTTACTGGTTGAATGGAATGTAGAAGCTGGCAGTGGGGAGGAGGTTTTTTTAGCTTGGGAAGATGTCCATTTATCTAAAAAGGAACACTGGGAGCCTGAACTTTCCTCCTCCCACTCAGAATAATAAAGAGAATAGCCTTAAAAACAAACTCTCCATAATCCACAGCTATCTGGAAAAGAGAATGATTTCCCCATGAACTGGACTAGGAGTGCTGCTATAAAATCTCTTGGCCCCCATAAATGTATTTGCAAGAGGCCTGCCTCAGAAACAGAGAATGAAGGCACGTGATTACAGAAGTGCTACAGATTTGCTCAGGAAGTGTGAGCTGTGCTGGGTCTTGTGGGACAGGGGAATGGGGAGATAAGGGAACGGTAGGGGTTAAGAGGTGATACTTACATGGGGAAAAGTGATTTTTCGGAGAGCAGCATCATAATTCTTTACCTCCACTTTCTCCATGAGAGGACGAATGACTAAGTGGGTGTCAGTGCCTGGGAAGGGTAGAGGGCAGACGGAAGGCATCAGAATTAGAAAAAGTCCTGCATGAAAAGAATCAGAGCTGGGCAGAGTAAAGAAGTAGCTTGGCTGAGAGCAGAACCTACCTCCAGATATTAGTGCTGTGGGGCTGTGGGCCACGGTTCGCACATCGTGGGTGTGATGCTGGAATGGCTTTGTCCTTACCCATTGCTTCTCACTGCTGTTGGAAGTCACAGAGACCAGCTGAAAATGGAATACTGTCCCCTCGGCTGTGCCCACCACGAAACTGTCTTCTTGCTGAGAAATTAAATCATCAGGGAAGATTTAATTTGAGCAAAACAGGGCCCACTTTGAAAAATATTTCCTGAGGTTGTCTGTCTGGGCAGCTTAGGGGAAAACATGTCCAAAACTGGAAGGTAAGTTACAGAGTTCTTTTTCCTCCAGAAGCTAACAATTCCATCATAGGAGCAAGCTCACTCATAGAATACAATGTGCCCCCTACTGACAAACTTAACAAAATGTACCTCAAACTGTTACAGCGCTTTCATACATACAAACTAAACCTCATTAGAAATCCAACAACAAAAAGATAAAACACGTAAGAATAAATTTAACAAGAAATGTGCTAGGCTTATACAAGGAAAAAACCAACGTCCTTCTAAAAGAAATAAAAAATGGCCTAAACAAAAAAATCCACACCATATTCTTGAATAGAAAATTTATTTATAAGTTCTACATAACCCAATAAAAACACTGATAATCCTATACCTGGAAGTAGAAAAGGTGTTTCTTAATCCATATAAAAAAATAAGCAAAAAAAACCTAAAAACAAAACACAAACAAACCAAATCAAGCAAGAACAGTAATGAAAATATATACTCAAAAGATGTGGAAGCAGGGACTCAGACAGGTACCTGTACACCAACGTTCACAGCAGGATTATTCACAAAAGCCAAAAAATGAAAACAACCCAAATGCCCATCAGCACATGAATGGATAAACGTAATGAGGTATGTACACACACACACACACACACACACACACACACACTGGAATATTCAGCCTTAAAGAGGAATGAAATTCTGGTATGCTATATATAACATGGATGAACTTTGAAAACATTATGCTAAGTAAAATAACCGAGACACAAAAGAAAAAATATTACATGATTCCATTTATATGTGGTACCCAAACAGGCAAATTCATAGGAACAGAAAGTAGAATGGAGGTAACCATGGGCTGGGAGAGGGAGGGATAGGGAGTTGTTGTTTAGTGGGTGCAGAGTTTGTTTGGGGTGATGAAAAAGTTCTGCAAATGGAGAGGTGATAGATGCGTGACATTGTGAATATACTTAATGTCACTGAATTGCACACTTGAAAATGGTTAAGATGGCAAATTTTATGTTATGTATATTCTACCACAATAAAAAAAATTTTTTTAATGTAAATATTGAGAATATGGGGGAAGGGAGGGTAATCTCAAAACTGGTAGTCAAAAGACTAAAGTTTGAAAATCCCTGAAATATGCTGTCTTCTTTTTAGAGATGAAGAGAGGGTGGGCTGAGGAGGGGACGTGGTCTGATAAGTAGCATGCAAAGACTCAGATTCCCTGGCACCCAGTTTGAGGCTTTCTCTTACCAGGATGTTGAGCACTGTGATTTGTTAGTTTTAAAAGGTCTTAGTGTATCTATAATTATTTCTTTTAATCCCTCTATATTCTTAAGACCATTTTCATTTTAACTCCAGTTTGCAAAAATACACGTAACTTTGAGCAAGAAAAAAATAAAGATAGGATGTTTGATAGGGGAGTGAAAAAACTAGGAACAGTAGTTAACCAATCAAATAGTATAAAGACTTGGTCAGCTAGCCAAGAGAAATGAGATGTCTGAATATGTTTGAACACAGAGCTGCCATCAAATACAAAATTACTGTGCTAGAAATTTTACATATGTCATATCTCCAATCCTTTAGTAACTTGCAAAATTAAGCATCATTTACTCTATTGGGAGAAACTGTGGAACACTTTAAAATGGGCATGAAAAGTACTGGTGTCCTGGTCTAGTGAGCTTTTTGATGGTCTATTTCACAACTCTGTAAATTGTAGAAAACAGAGTGATACAAAAGATTCTTTTGCATAGAAAAGCAAAATATTTTGCCTGATGGAATGCAACTGATTATTGCCCTGTAGACACTGAGTCTTGCAACAATCTAAAAACTCATTTCAGCATACCTAATGGCCTTATATAGTTCTGAATTCTCCTTTGAAGTGCTTGCAACATCTCACCAGTTTTCTTAGTTAAGAGTTACAGAAAATCTGACATATTTCCATTTCATGTTTATATGAGTTATGATCTCACCTTTATTTTCTTCTAATCATTTAAGAGCCATTTACACAGAGAAGGAAACTGGTACTTCAAAAGGTTTAAAGACATGGTAAAGACACATGACCATCTGCCTCCAAAGCCTTTGCTTGGGGCACACCCACCCCCTCGACCTTGTGCCACACCCACCCCCTCAACCTTGTGCCAGCCCTCTTTGAGGTCACCTGCAAGCATATGTTGGTGGAGAAAAAAAGTGGCCCAGACCAGCCTCCCCTTCACTTCCTCTAAGTGAAAACCAGTAGCCCAAGGCTGAGCCCAAGGCTGAGCAGCTTAACTCACACACTCTCCCCCAACTTCCAACTAAATAGTTTAGTTTAGTTTTTTGTTGTTTTTTTTTTTTAAAAAAGGCAGTTTGCTTAAAGTCCCACCTGCAGAGAGAGATTAAGAAGTCAGGTCTCCCTCACTCCACATCCTCTTTCCCTGAGTAGAATCATAAAAGAACTGAAAAGGAAAAGAAAGAAGGGCTCTCTCAGGGCCCAGAATGAAGCAAGGGAAAAGCAGACTTGGGTGTGTGTGTGTGTGGGTGTGGGTGTGGGTGTGGGTGTGTCTCCTAATTTAATCAGAGTGACTGCTTCACACAGAAAATGTAAGGATTGCTCTGTAAATGAAAGCACATGTTCCCTACAATACCCTGCAGGAATCAGTACTCTCCTACTTCATGAGGGTGAAAGACATCTAAGAAGATCAAAGGGCTGAGTGTTTGCCACTATTCACATTTTAGTCAATAAAAATTCAATAAAACGAAATCTAAAATAATCAGCTGTTCTGGTAAGAGGGTGTAGTGGAGAAAAGCTTTGAAATTAGGATCAGTTTCAAAAGAGATGTGAAAATGATAATATCAATACCACACTCGCTCTGTGCCAGAAGCTGTACTTAGCACTTTACAGGCACTACCCAGCTGTACTTAGCACTTTACAGGCACTACCCATTTAATCCTTCTTCGAACTATCACTAGCATCTTTGTTTTCAGAGAAGAAACTGAGGCTTAGAAAGAAGTAACTTGCCTCAGGAAGGTATGCAGCTGTTAAGCAGTACAGCTGGGATTTAAACCGAAGTCTACCCAATGGCAGAGTCTATGACAAACATTTTTAAGGGCTGGAATTTGTACAATTTTGAAAAAGTACCACAATTTATTGTTTTTCAGGCACACATTTTCCCACATTTTAATAATAGCTCTGAAATCAGGATATTTTGAATCTGTCAAACTGAGCATGCATGACATCTTCAGATAAAGAGAACAATAAAACTTCAGAAAGGTTGTCAAAAGCATAAAAGAAAAGCTTGGAACCATAGTGCAGCATCATCACTAACACTGTGGACGGCTGGGAAGCATGTCTGGCAAACATGGATCCTGATGACCGAGTCAAAAAGTGATTCAGAGTTCAACTCTGAATGTGAAGAGGTTTTAGGAATACCTTAATCACTTTCATTTATACTTTCCTTTTTATATATGCACAGAATGAAATGCCAAAAATTTATGTTGAAGTCTTAAAGTAAAATATAAATTCTATATTTAAAAATGCACGTTGTCAGTTTATATTATATGCTTATAATATAAAATACAAATTTTATTTTTAAAAAAAGCACTGCGGTATAGTTTAATTGGCAGTTTCCTCTTTCCCATGATAACAAAATTATGGCATGTCTTACAATCACTTCTACCTAAGATTCAATGCAATATAGTAATATAGGCACATGGTAGAAAAAAGATCAAACAGTATAAAATGGTATACAGTATAAATTAAGCCTGTCTCCTACCTGCCCCCCACAACTTTCCTCTCCAGAAATTACCATCATTTGCATTTTTTAAATCTTTTGAGATAGTCTATATATAGGCAAAACTGTGTGTACATAAAAATCTAACATATAAATATATAATGTAGGCTATTTAACATATAAATCTGCCCCTTCTCTTAATACAGTTACGTACTGTATTATGCAATATATCCTGTAAATTTTTCCTGTAAATATACATTTTCCTTGGTCTTTGAAACAAGTGCATATTTAAGTAAGTATACTTTAAATGATACTAAATTTAATAATTAAGTTTAATAATTACAACCATTTTGGATCAAGACTCTATTTTAAAAGAATTTCTCCCACTCATTTCAACTTATACTTCTATTATCGTTCATATGTGACATCTAAATGTTTTACATGGCTTTAACAGACATCAAATTGTTCTCATAGAATAGGAATATTTTACAGGCAAGAAAAGCAAGTGTAAGTGATTTCTATACTAGAAACTAGATCTTCACATTTAAGATAGCAAATAATTCTCAAACTAAGAAGGTAAAGAATAAAGGATCTAGTCAACGAACCTCAAAGTCAATTGCATATCTCACTGTTAAAATATCCAAATATTTTTGATTAAGAATTCTGGTTACCAAAAGGGAAGAGGCACACTTGTTCAACACAAATTTCCTTAAGTCTCACTCAAATATGAGAAAATTAACATTTTCACAATCACTATAAAATTATCTTCTAATTTCCCAAGATAGAAAGCAGAATAGTTGTACAAGGAGAGGAAACAGTGCCTCCCAAGATTCTTCTAGAATATTTATGCCCTATCTATAATCAGCCTGGATTAACTAGGGGTGACAGTATCTGAAGAAAATCTTTCTGCTAACTAATCTTTTAGAGAATATTCTCTAATTAATTGTTAGAAAATAAGAGAGTTTAGGGAAATTATGTGTCTTTTCACATGCATAGTCCAGTATATCATTCAGAATTAGGGAACTGTTTGTGGTGCCATCAATGCCATAGCCTTCTCTACCCATCCCTCAGATTGTACAGGAACTGCTCCAAACAGGGACTATACTCACATCGGATACAGCAATAGACTGCACGTCAGCGTTTGCGATGAGATGGTTCTTCGTAAGTGTCCCGGTAGCTGAGTCCCAGAACTGCACCTTCCCAGCAGAGTCCACACTTATTACAGTGCCATCGGACAAGAAGGCTACACCCCATATGATACATTTCCGCTTAGATACACCCATATACTGCCTATCCACAAGCATCTTATGAGTAGCGCTCCCTGAAAAATAAGAAAAATGCACATTTAAATGGTACTTGTTTCTCCTTTAGTCTTCAAAAACTGCCTGTGGTAGGCATATGTTAAGTTAGCTGCCTGAGCACCAAACACAGGCAGCCAGTAAATAGCAGTTATGGTGAACTCAGTCTCAGAACACCAAAATGTCTGCCTAAAGATAAGAGAGGAAGCGGGAAGGGAAGGTGACAATTTTGGGGCGGGGGGAGGAATGAAATGGAAAAGAGACATTTGTGACTTCACTTAAAACTGGCCAACTGTACACAACCATTACATTCTGCTCTTATCCAAAACTCCATGGGAGAGACAACATTGACAAAATTTTAGGAACTAGAAAGCAAACATAGAGTGGTAACTCATTTAGCAGAGCCCTGAAACTATATTTCAAGTCAACAAGGGGAAAAGCCAAGAAGCCACCTGATTTACAACTTGGAATCCTCAGAAAACTGAGGAACTGGTAACCCCTATACTTTAGAAACAGGTGAAAGCAGGATGAAAAGGAAGGACTGGCTGAAAGTAAGTTTAAGGAACTTTTAGATTCCTCAGATGCCCAGCCCCTAAGAAGCCGGGCAACTCCCAAAACCCCACCTCAACAGAAAACTGGAGACCTTAAAGAGGGACATCAGGCACAACTGAGGGTGGGACTACTACATGGAAAACAGAGTACATGAAATTTTACTAACAGAATGCTGAGAACACCAGTTTTCTTCTTCTTAGAATGCTGATGTCCAGGCTTATTACCATCAGACAGGAGACTAAAAAACCATTTCTGAGAATTATAACCAGCATACACACAAAAAAAGGTCTAAAGAGCCTGACTACAGAGGTTCCCCGAACAGTCCAGCCAGATCATTCTTCAGTGAAGCCTGTGTGCAATAGGCTCCACTCATGTGGTAATGAGAGCATTCACCAGACATGTAAGGAAAGCCTTAATATGAAAGGCAGGGGCCAGACTAAGAGAAAAAATAACAAGGAAGAAGCAGAGCCAGGGTAAAGAACACTTGACAAATATTATTATGAACAGCCTTAGAAAAATAAGAAAAGTTAGTATATAATGAAAAAGAGAATGCTGTGAAAAAGGACATTAAGGAAACAAAAAAGAACTCTGGAAATGAAACAAATGGAAAACTCAATAATAGGAGTAAAAGGTAAACATGACAAATTTCCAAGGAAATAAAGTAAAAAGTCAAAGAGACAAAAAATAAGAGGGGAAAAAAAGATAAAAAAATTAGAAAAGCTAACATCCAAATAATAAAATTTGAGAAAGAGAAAATGGAAGTTTATCTATAAAAGGATTCCTAGAATTTTTCCAGAATTGAACAACACGGATTTTTGGATTGAAAGAACCTACCAACAGTGTAATAAAAATGATGTTAACAGATCTATACACCGAGAGACATAATTATTAAATTTCAGAACAGTAAGGATCCTAAAAGTTCACGAGGGGTGAGGTGGAGGGTGGGGAAGAAACCATACAGAAGATCTACTCTCAGAATGGCATCAGACTTCATAATATTAGAGACTAGAAGACAGTGGAGCCATGGCTTCAAAATCCTAAGGGAAAATAATTTTCAACCTAGAATCCTTTCTCATGAACCCTTTCTCAGGATTCACCAAACAAAGGAACAAACCAGGAAAGTGAATGACATGGAAATGGGATTCTACTGAAAAGAAAAGGGGTTCCTTAGAATGATTGAAAAATCAGAGCTCAAAGTCTCACGGTTGTGTAGCAGGCCCAGAAAATGGCTACACTGGAGCAGGTTAGAAGGCTCTGGCGCAGAAGCCTTTAAGAAGATGAAAGTGGTAGAAATAAAATCAGATGTATCTGAACCTAATTTATACAACTGGAAGAATTTAGGGATGAATTAATGAGACAAATATGTGTGGGTGTATATACATATGTACATATATATATAAATGCACATGTATATGTACGTGTATACACATAGAGAAAGACAGTAGAGGAAGAGAGAGAGAGGTAGTGGGGGGAACAATATTAACAAAAAGCATACAGGAAAGAAAAGGTAACTTACAATGTGAGTAGTATTTATACTTCATTATTATGAAAACACTGACTACTAATTTGAACGAAGTTACAACGTAACCAGGAAGATCAGGAAAAAGCGTGGATGCATGTGGCAGATAGTAGAGAAAGCAGGCTAAATAGTGGAAGTCAGTAAATAATAGTCTAAAACTGAAAAATAAAAATGTAGCATTACATATACATAAACATGTATATATAGCAGAAATAAATACCAAAAGAATCAAGCTAAGAGTTGCAGGTGGTTTACCTCTGAGGAGTAGAAAATGGGATATGAGGGGCTCCTGCTTTTTTGTAACAAGCCTTAACGAATTCTTTGACAGTATGTATAACTACTAAAAAAAACCCAAAAAAACAAAAAAACAAAAAAAACTTACTAAAGCACTGAGGAAAAAGGAAAAGGAGATCTGCTTGACCCATTTTACCTTATCTTAGGTGGGAGTACAGACACAACCATCTAACAAGTTGAAGTCAATCTTATTACTGAAGGATTCCATTAGCCAATTCTCCAGGCTAAAAACAGAGAAAGCATGTGTTTCTCTACCTTTCTGATCTTATGCTACCAAGATCTATGTTCCTGAAAGACAAATGTCCACTGGCATATACAAATAGGTATTCTACTGATCATTAATGTCTTACTGGTCAAGAGAAACTTTTACTGTAAATTCGCATGATAAAAAATAATTGCGCCCATGGAAGAACCAAGATTCCTCTAAATGCAGCAGCGATAATCCAAGAAAAGACTGAAATTCATGGTAAACGTCTCAGAAGATTAAGGAGAGGTTAGGTCCTAAAGGTCATTAAAAGCACGATGAAGGCTCGAGCTTTTGGAAACCTAGGATTTGAGAAAAACAGTCACCTGATTTGACATCGAAGACACTAATGTAGTCTATGGAGCCAGCTGCAATGTGGGTACCAGAGGGATGCCAACTGAGACTCAGGATGCGACCTTGGGAGTTGAACAACAAAAATGTGACATACACATAAATATACAGCAAAGGGTAACTGAGTTCTCCTTCCACAATTATCTATGGGGCCAATGTTCTAGTCTTAACTCTCACTACTGCACTCTTATGAAGAACTGTTTTTATAACAGATGAGAAACCTTTGCCCTGAAATCAATAATGAAGTATCTGATACTAATTTAATAACGTTTAAATGGTTCATGGGAGTGTAAATAAACATAAGCTTCTGACGATGGCCTGGTAGTAACCTAACAAAAAATAAATGTGCATATTTGGCCCACTAATTGAACTGGGAATTAATCAAAGAGAAATACTGGCATGAGTGCCCCAAAACATAAGAATGTTCACTGTAGCACTGGTTGTAGTAGTAAAAAAATTAACATCCATCATTAGGAATTTGGTTAAATTAACCATAAAATGCAATGCCATGCAGACTGGTATGACTGATAAAGATGTCTGCAATATATCAAGTGAAAAAACAAGCACATGTGCAAGAACTCCTGTGTATTTGTCTAGAAGATTAATTCCAAAATTTCTACACAGTGGAATGAGATACTTATTTTCTCTTTCATACTTGTCTAAATTGTGAAACTCTTAACAAGCATTGTATATCGCCTTTGTATTAAAAACAACCAAAACAGGAATCTGAGTAGCAGAGAATAAATATTACTAATGAACAGAGAGAATACATAAGACAATTACTATTTTCTAGACGAAGAGTCAGCAAACTATGGCCTGAAGGTCAAATCAGGGCCACCATCTGCTTTTGCCCGTTTAAGTAGTACCTATGGCTATTTTTGTGCTACAACAGAGTTGGCAGAGACTCTTTGGCCTGTAAAGCCAAAATATCTACTACCTGTTGTCTTTAAAGAAACAGTTTGCCAACTTCTGCTCTATAGGTGTCAACTGGGTCCAGGTGGAGCCCAAGTATGGGCAATTGTTTATAGAACTCCCCCATTCAATTTGAATGCACTAGCAGGATTAAAAACCAATTCCTAAAGACAAAATTCTAGTTTTGAGGCGTTATGCACACTTGTTAAAACATCACAAAAATAAGTGAGAACTAACAAACTGATTTACACAAAAACACTAACTTTCCTACTCTGTATTTAAAAAATAACCTGGACCCATGGGAAAATATCCCAGCCCCAGTGGCACAGAAATATGACTTCTTGTTAAGGTTATTCACTGCCCCATCAAAAATGACCCTTACTTTTCTGCCGATCAAAATTTCTTTCAAACTGGATTTTGTCTGGGATGATTTGAAATAGTTTCACAGATCCATCTTCACAGCCAACCTATCAGGGGAAAGAAGGCAGAAAATGGAGAAAATAAGCATTTTACATTTTTTAAACTAAATATATACATTTCTCCCCTAAAATGATCACTTTCTCTGAAAAAATAGTTGGTGAGGGAAAAAAAGTACTGGTACCAAGAAACCGAAAGTGTATTCTTGGCAGCCTTCAGGTCCTAACCAGAAAGCAAGCTAATTAGTAGCCCAATTCCTGTACAAGACATAGAGTAGAAATAGGACTTCACAGCAAATCTCTGCTAGAGACCCATGGCCTAAATAAAAGACCTATTAACTAATAGAATCTAAATGGTAACTTGTCAAGATATTGCACAAATTAGCTCAAACCAAAAAGCATCATAGAATTATCACAGAAAATTAAATCTCCGAGAATGCCCATTCTAATGTTAATGGGGGGAGGGGAAAGTAGTCTCAGTCTGAGCTAAAATAATTTTGGGGAAACACTGTGGTGAAACATAGTTCTACAAGTTAACTGGTGGAAGGCCCTCTCAGAACTTTTAATATACATTAGTGCATTGTGAATCTACAAAATAATTTAATGTACCGTACTGTGAAATGAAATTTATCATAAAACACAAAGCACAACAAAAAAAAGTCTCTACATCTCCTAATTCCAAAGAACACTGAGAAATGTTCAGTGTAATGCTCTCGATATATATATGAGGTCCAAAGTAGCAGTAGAAAGGATACGAAAAGAGATTTTTAATCCCTAAAAATCAACTCCAATCTTGTATTAGGAGTGCTGAAATCCAACTCACATTGGAGATGCTATATGCCATAATATAACTTTAATCTACCTTCCTATGAACACAGGGAAGAAAATTTAAGTGGGCACAAGAGAAATCTTAGTTTAAATTGCTAATAATTGCTTACTGACCAAAAGTTGAGAGCCACTGGGGCTGGCAGCCATGCTCCAAATAGGTCCACCAAAGGCATCCATAGCATACTTGATGTTTAATGCTTGCAAATCATACTCGATAATCTCTCCATTGAGTCCAGCACTAAAGAGTCGCTGTCCTTTTGCCCAACACAGAGCTTCAGTAGCTCGAGACTCATGACCTGGGAAAAACTACAGAAACACCATAACTTCTCACCTCATCATGAATTCTCCAGCTACCAGCATTGAGTGGTCACAGGCAACATGGTGAAAATTAAAATACTTCCTTAGAAATAATTAGTTTGGGGTTTTGTGCTATCAGATCATGTCTACTGACATTTTCATTTTTTTCAGGTTCACATTTTAGTTACTAATACAGTTGGTTTTGTTTCTTTTACTAGGACTTGTTCTGAAAAACTTTTCAGTAGAATAAAGTTTGTATCCAATTATATTTGATGTAGCTAATTTTTAAAAAATTGATACAACTCGATTGGGTGATGGTTTCAGGTTTATACATATGTCAAAAGTTATCGATGTGTATACTTTAAATACATGCTGCTTACTGTGTCAATTTTACCTGTAAAAAGCTGTTTAAAAAAATAAAAGTTATGTAAACTAAAGCAGTTCACTCCAGCTTTTCACTCAAGTTTCAGATTTCTAAGTGCTTTCTTAGCATTCAAATTTCTTACCTATCAAAGCATTTTATCCTTTTATCTGCTTGAAAAGAAAGGGACTGAGTAAGTATAATTTTTCCTATTTGAACTTGAAAAGGCCAAAGAATTTGTAGGTTAAGTGGGTTGCCCAAAGTGCCAAAGTCAATGACATGAAGAGACTGTAGGCCTTCCTACTCCTAGTCCCTACTCTTTTCACTCTAATATATAATTTTCTCTTGTTCTGAGAGTGATTAACAGAGCTAAGCAATCTTAACTCTGGAACTATGGAAAGGGACTATGGAAAAAGAAGACTAGATTAAATTAATTACTGAAAAAAAAAAAAAACATGAGAGAAGAAAATGAGACATTAGATAAGGAATGGTTGACTTATTCATTCAACAAATATTAACTCTGCAGTGGCTTTGTACTAAATGCCGGGAATATACTCATGAACTTCAAAGACACAGTTCCTATTTTCATAAAATTTGAAGTTCAGCAGGGAAGAAAGACATTAAATATACAAACTTATATAATTAGTCGTCATAAATGACAAGAAAAACACAGGATGCAACAAGTCATGAACCACAGCATGTTTTTCACACTACAGAATGTGACCCAGTTGTGGGGACCAGTAATTTTTAAACTTCTATTAGTTCTTCAGGGGCCAGCTCAGTAAGTAATCCCTTTCCAAGATACCTAAACCCACCTCATCAGAGTAAGACATCTCTCCACTAAGATTCTATGCCTGCTTAGCTTTATATTGAATTTGTAAGTATTTGAAAACTGTATATTCAACTTTTCCCCACTGGATTCTGAGCTCCTTGAAAGTAGGGCCTCGGACATTCGTCTTAATGCCTAATACTTGCTAGTCATTCATTTAGAAGCATTTACAGAGTGCCTACGTAATAAGGACTAGGCTGCTGGGCACTGAATTCATTTACTTATCCATCTATCCATTTACATCACGGTGCCCAGGGCATGTAAGGCACTCAATAAATGAACTGAATTGGATATTGCACCTGAAATCAGTAATCCATGCCTCTGAAGAAAATGCTGCTGTACAGCCCTCTGCAAACATCCAAATGGTATTTTAATTAATTAAAAATCTCCTTTACTCCCAAATAGAGGCATATAAGTCTACATTCTCTCAGAGAAATGAATTTAGGAATCTATCTTCCTGCTATCACATCACCAAAAAGTTTCTGCTATTAAAATATTTCATCAATTTTTCTGAATTGACAATGAAATTGGTACTGACACTCCCAGCGGGAAATACCACCTTACCAAAGCTGCAATGTGTGGAGACTGACATAAAGCAATGCTCTTGACAAGTACCCTTCTCAAAGGAACCAGCAAACCTCAGTTTCTAAATGACAGTGACCCGCCACAATTCCTAAGTAGACTCTTTCTAGCCAACATTACATAGATCAAAACTCTGAGCTTCTCTCATCGGTCAGATAAGAAATTGGATGCTACAGAAGTTAAGTAGTTCAAAACAACTCTGGTGAGGGTAAGGAGAGTCTTTCTTTTGATCCCTTTGACTATACAAGACACTCGTTTTTGTAGAACTGAACTTAAGAAAATGAACATAAGAAACACCAAATTGGGCTCCCAAATGACTTACTTTCTCCTGAAAGTAGTTTGCTGACAAGTTATAAATTTCCACAGTGCCATCTGTTCTTGAAACAGCCAATCTGTTTGATTGGTTATTGTAAGCCACACAGCGGATCCCTGATGGAACATAATTAAAGAAACGAACTCGATGGACTTTAAATTCACCCATTCCTAGGGAAAGAAAAAAGAGTCACTGTTAAATGTTAACTGCAGTATGTCATGTGTATTGTTCCTTATTATCACCGTTCTGGATGGAAGACTCCAACTATCTCTCACTGAGTTCCACTTCTAAGCATCTGACTAATGGTATTTTCATGTTCCACACAAGAATTTAACAATCTCCAGAAGCTCAAGATTCTTCTGCAAAAAATTTAAAAGATCAACACGTAGAGCATTACCTAGACTTTTAACAATCCTGACAAACTGCCTGAAGGAAGTAGCCTGGGAAAGAGGGGTGAGAATCTAAAACTTGATCTTAAAGCAAAAGTTACTGAACATAACCTCATTCTCTAACGGGAGTGCATATTTGAATGAAGACACATGGAGTTGACCAGCTGTATTCCAGGCAGAACTAAGGTTCTCCTTTCTATTTTGTGTGACATTTCTTAGAGAGTAAAGAAAAGGGTAAACATCGCGACCACTTTTAAGAGGCAAGAAACGCTGACAGCCTAAATCAGTCTCTCAAAGTCAGGTCTGCAGAACTTCTGCATCGAAATTACCTCGAAAAATGGTTTTTAAAAATGCAGGATTCCAGGTCCTACTCCACAGCTCCAGGATTCCAATCTCTTGGAGGTGAGGGAGAGACAGTAGGAATTTGCACTTTAGCGAGCACTTCTCCCTAACTCTACTGCTAAGTTTGCATAATCACAGACAAACTATGATAGTGTTGGTGGGGCCGATGGGGCCAGTAGAATCGAGAGCTCCTCAAGGAGGAACAGGACTTGTAGTGATATGTCAACTACCCCGCCCACCCCACGCTTGCAGCCAACATACGCACTCGGCAAGGGTCGGGGCCGGGTCTCATTCACCCCTCACTCGTCTCCCTGCAAGGTTAGGAACCCGCGAGCAGAACAGGTGCGTTCGGCCCGGCCCTGCTAAGAGGGCGTCTGAAGCGCGCGCAAGGTCTTTGCCGCCCCCTCCCTGTCGGAGTACCTATGGAGTAGCCCCCACCCGGCCTCGGCAAAACGGAACCGACGAGCTCCACCGGGCCTCGACACCCTCGAACCCGCTCTTTCACAACCGCTTCCCACACCCCTTCCCCAACTCACCCGAGGATGGGCGTTCGCCTCCCTCCGCCCCGGCCCCACGTGCGCGCGCGTTCGCGTGCTCTGCCCCGGAAGTG
>NW_011889175.1:2321317-2348171 GCF_000151845.1 Pteropus vampyrus | reverse complement strand
GGTGCAGAGGTGGGGGCGAACCAGGGAGGTTCTGGGGGTAGGAAGGCCTGGAATTGTCGGGGGGAGGGAGCAGTGTGAAGACGGAGGGCGGAGGGAAAGAAAGAGAGTGAGCGGGCGGAGCGGAGAAGGGTTGAAAGGGTGGCCGAGCGCGGGCGGAGGACGGAGAAGGGGGCGGCGCGGGCCGGATCCTCGAGGTATGTGCGGAAAGGGGCTCTTCCTCTGGTGGGGAGGGAGCCCAGCACGCGAGGTTTGCGGGAGCGGGGTAGAATTGGAACTCAAGAAGTAGCGGGAATATCAGAAAGGGGACTAGGGTGGGGGGCGGCGCGCGATGTAGGACTGTGAAGTTTTGGGGGACATTTTAAATGAGAGGGAGGCTGCTGAGAGAGGTAATTTTGGAAGATGGTTGGAAGGGACAGTGAAGAGTGAACCAGGTTCTTTTATGGGCGGAGTGAGACGAGAAAAGGATGGGGTGGGGTCCTGGAGGAATGAACAAAAGTACTTCAGAATTTAGGGGGAAACTGGGAACTATTTGGAGAATGAGGGTGGTAGAGGAAGAACGTTTAAAGAGTCATCCTTGGGAGGAGGGCGAACAGTTTGGAAGAGCTCTCCAGTGTGTGGGGAGTATAGAGTAAGGTAGTTAGAGAATAGTTTCGTTGGGAGGTAGGAGAAAGGGTTAAACAGCTTGGTAAGAGGTCCCAGCGAAAGTCTTGGGGGTAATTTAGAGGGGTTTGGGGAAGAGGGAAATCGTATTGAGACGTCCCAGAACGTGGGCGGGACTGGAAATAGGAAGTGCTTGTAGCTCAAACTGAAGGGATGGGAAGGGGCCAGCGGAGTGGGTGGAGAAGTTGGAAGCTGGTGGGAAGAGAATCCAGGGTAGAGGGAGACCTCAAGCCGGGCTAGAAAGGTAGGGGCTTTGGGGAAGATAAGGGTGTCATAGTAGTAAGAGAGGAGGAAGGGTTGAGATGGGGCTGCAGAGTAGCTGAAGATGGAGAAAACTGGAGTAACTGAGATCGACTGAAGCCATCTTTTCCACCCATTGTCTACAAATGCCAGTAATTGATTCCCTCCATCACGGGAATCCTAAAATGTGATGGGAAAGTACCACGTGTATGCATAGTATCCACACACGGTTTTGAACACACTCTTCACTAATGAAAAGTTTGGAAGCATTCAGTTCCATCTACCCTCCATAGCCCTTTTTTGAAGGGGAGGTAAGATTCTCATTTAGAAACAGGATTTTAGCACTTGATGCTATAAGCCTGTCAAGAGACAAGATCCCCTTTGAAACTTAGACCATCCCCTTCAGTCACAAAACCACAATAACACTTAATAAATAAAAATAATCTGTATTCATTTGTATGTAAACTTTCTTGGCTTGTTCATTGGCTGGTGGAAAGGCACAGAAATAGTCATCCTGTTTAGAGAAAACCTTCCAGAACTTAATCCCTGAAGCAATTTGGTGGACCCCGACTGCCATATTTGAATTGTTCTTCCATTATGTAAACCTGATTTTATTCTGGTGACCTGCTGCTTCTATAGAATGTTTTACTCCACTATGAACAAAATAATCATACGGTGTAGTATTAAGGCATTCTATTGGACATGTATTAGGAAAAAGCCATGTTCTTCCAGGTAACGAATGGCTTGATCATAAAGGCTTACCATGTGTTAGGCGCTGTCCTGAGGACTTCACATAACCTCATTTAATTTTCACAACAGCCCTTTGAAATAGGGTTTTTTTAATGCTTGATTTATTGGAGGTGAACTGAAACTTGTTAAATTACCCCCATCACACACAGGGTAAGTGGCATAATCACAGAATCCAGATGTGATAACTTGAGTTCACCCTGTATCCCTAAACTCAAAGAGTAGTACCTGAGACCAAATAAGAGCTCAGTGCTGTTGGCTTAGCAATTGCAAATATTTTGTGTCCTGTATGTAAACATTTTTTTAAAATTAAAAATCGTAGAGTTAAAGCCTTTATTCTCTTTTTTTAAAGGAAAACTTAAAATACAAGAAAGGTTCTAATGAAAACAGTTTAAAACATTTAGCTTTAGTAAAATTTATTTGTAGTTAGTCAAAGCCCCTTGTTTCAGTAAAAGCTGTATGTTCTGTTTAATTGGATACATAACACTTCTGCCACATTTTATTTGGGGGCAGTTACCATTATGAAGGTCATTGCTCATGCTATTCTCTATAAGACAGAAATCTTTTAATGATTTAACATTTAAGAATTCAGAAACTGAAGGATAAGATAAATTTAGTCAGAAATTAAAATGAAGCAGTGACAAAGAATGTCCTCTAATCAGTTGGATACAATAAGAAACAGGCTTATTGTTTGTTTTTAACTGCCTGCCCCACAGATGTAATAGCTATTTTGGTGGCAAGATACAGATCTTCTACATAGGTTACTAACTTGCCATTTGGTAGGAGATGCTATGAGAAAGGCTAGTATTTGCAAAGCAACCAGAAGTTCTCATAGGTACTGTATACCTACCTACTTTGGCCCCTAGAACAGCTTAGAGTAATCTCAAGGAGCAAGAAAAGAAATAATAAGATTCAGGTGACAAGAAATTTTAAGGTGTTAAAACAATTTTAAAATTTGACAACACAGATGTACTGTTGGAAAGGGGCTGTGAGAAAACTAAGAGGCCATTTTGTGGAGGAGTTAGGGTTCACATCCCAGCTCTACCACTTAACTAGCTTTGTGACTAGTTACTTATAGCTTCTCTAAGCCTGATTTTCTCATCTGTAAAATAGAAGTGATACTGCCTACATAATAGGATTGTGTTCATTTCAGAACCAAAAGAATCCAGATAAATGTTCAAAAAAGTTTAGCTATGTGAGAAATGAAGCCTTTTGTATTGTAAAGATAATGCTCTGCCTGGACTTTTCTTTTTACTCAGAAATTGTGGTGGCACTTTGATATTTCAGATTTTAAATAATTTTAATAGCGACTAACTTCAAAATAGAAATAGTCAATAGTCAAATGATAAGGTGTATCCCAGATTCTGATTCCAGTCAAACCTTTTGAGTTTTGATTAGGTTTCCAGTTTTGGATCTGGATTGGTTCTGAGAATGCCAGTTCTTTTGCTGCTTTGTGGTTTGTTCAGGGGTCCCAAAGTCATCTGGAACATTTTCCTGAGAAGCAACAGTGTCTTAACTTGACCCAGGCTCTCCAGACTAACTCCAGGCCTTAAGATTGGGGATGATCTGGGGTGAGTTTAGTTAGACAGGTGACATTTATAGAAATTTTGAAGCCTCCGCCCCGGGCTTTTTTTTTCTTTAATAGGGAAAAAATAGAAATGTACAAAAAAAAGTTTCCCTTGCAGAGCTAAAGTCACTTCACTAAGGAATATAGCATGTGTTGTTTATTTAGCTCTAGTAAAGGCCCAAAAAAATTGAGTAGGAAAAATCTCCCCCTTTTATGAAGTAGGGGTGGGGGTGAAAATAATTCATTGAAGGGGAGAGGTTTGGTTTTTTTTACCCACAGCTTCCTATCTCTCCAAGTCCACACTCTAGTTGTGCCCTTTAATATATAATGAATTTGAACATCCTTTTGAAAAGCATTATCACTGAACTTTTTCTATGGCTCTACAGTTATATTGTCAACTTGGAATTATTTTTAACCAAAGACAAATTAGTCCTAGCCAAATCTGAGATTCAACTCAAGGCTCTTTAAAGAAATAGGTGCTGGGGGAGCTCTACCATTAACTCCTTTTAGTTTCATGATTTGATAGATTCATCAAACTGCCTTCACATGTTGCTCTTGATAAAGCTGCAGTTTCCACACAAGCAATATCTTAGAATAAACATACAGAGATTGCTCTAGTTGTTTTTAAATATAGATGGAATGAGTTGAGACTGAAGACTTAGAAATCTTGTTTTACAGAAAATTTATTGTAATGTTATATTTGTTATTAATAGGATTTGATTTGTATTTTACTTTTTTGTTTTCTGGCTGACTGGCTACTTACTCTCAAGGGGGTGAGGACAGATTGAGCTGCGTGTTCTCATATCTTTTTAGTCAGCTCCACAGTAAATGAAATACATATTTTCTGTTACTTCCATCAGGTGTGTCCTTAGTGAAGTGTACAGGTATACCTACCTACTTTGGCTCTTATCAAATTAAAAAACTTGGTAAAGGAATGTCTTCCCCTACATTTTTTACTAACTTGGTATATAGACCCTCTTGTACCTAAATGTAGCCAGGTCAGTCCTAAGAGCTAGTCTGATAAGCAGGGTGTGAACTTCATTTGTATCCACATCTGCAGCATCCCAGGTCTAGCACAAGTTTTTACCAGCCTGACTGGGAACAACAGTAGAATGGTGAGGCTGTAGGCCACAGAATTCTTATTTTTAGGAGCATTGCTAGATGTCTACCAGCATCAGTAGATGTACTCAGGCAGGTGTGTGTGCTCATCAAAGCAGCAACTACCAGGCACCTGTTTTCCTTTGCCCGCTCAGGCCACTGTTCTGAATTCCTGTTCTAACAGGAGATTGTACAGGAAAATATTTCTGCATCTCCTTTTCCTAAACAGTCCACACATTCCCATCTCAAATGTGGCCAAAGGCCTTAAAGATTGATCATCTTCCCTGCCATGATAATTCTAGAACATGTGTATGTTTGAACATGTTATTGTTCCTCTGAAACCACCTATAATTTACCATAACTTATACCCATTAAGGAGAATATACTGCCTCATCAGTCATTAAAAGCTTGTTTACAAGAACCCCTTTTAAATCTACATGCATTTATTAACCTTTAGAAACTTAATGAGTTCACTTTCTAGTAATTGAGCCTTTTTTGATTCATGGCTAAAGTATACCTACCATTCTCTAAATTATAGTCAAAATTATATTGTGGAACTATTTATTCCATCCTCTATTAGCTATTCATCTGAATAAAAAAGTCTCTAAGGCATTTTTTGCATGCGTTGTATTCGGTCTTCACAATAGTTTAATGAGTCAGATAATCTAGGTGTTAGCTCTCATAGTCATTAAGTGACGTGTATGGTGATGGTTACAGTAATTACAGGCTGGAACCTGAATTTAAGCCTTCCAATTTTAAATTGTTATCCTTTCTCCTTCAGTTGACCTTAGAATAATTTTTAAAGTGCTTTTAGTGATTCTTTTGATGGTAGTGGTGGGGCCTTCTTATCTGTCAGAAGACCTTTTCCCTCCTGAACTAGTATATATTACTGTTCTTAAGTGTTGCCACACTGGTGCTGCTTCCGAAGGTCTGGCTTATTCAAGGATGCCCTCTTGATACCCTGTGGGCCTTCTGACCAGCTCTTGTGTGTCATGTGGTGCCTGCCGGATGCCTTGATGCCTTTTCATTGTCACTGGCACTTGGATTTCTCCTTTGGGAGGACAGAATTGGTAGTCATTATGAGTGTAGATAAAGTCAGGTAGTCTAGGTTCTTAGGCTGCCTCTTCCACATTTAGCTATGTGTGTTCCGCATACAAGCAAGTGTATCTCTCAGTAGCTTTATCTGCAAAATAGTGATAAGTACCTGTCTCATAGAGTTGTCACAGTAATTGAGATACCACTCATATATATACACAGCATCTGATTCATAGTAAGAATTCAATAACTATTAGCTGCCATTAATATTTGAAGTCCAGTGTATTGACCAACCTCATGTTCCCAATGGTTTTGGTGCTTGAGAGTAGAGATTCTGCTGTCCTATAAGGCTGCTGCAATATGCTTTCCCTGGAAATCCCAAATGAAGATTAACAGATCAGTAAAGAAACCAGTTCAACTTCCTAATCAAGTATATTTGCTAAGCTTTAGCATAGTTATAATACCTGTTAAGTTGCAGTTGGTTAACACTGGACTAATAACCTTCCACTAAGTTCCATCTATTCATTGGAAAGACTTATACAGATTCTGTAGTTCAGATTCCACATCTCCTCAAACTCTGGTGAATCATCTTTCCCAGAAAAGTACAAGTGAAGCCAGTTTCAGGCAAAAATGTCCCATTTTAACCCATTCTTGTAGAGTACCATAAACTTGCCACCAGGTGGTGCTGTTGTATAAAAAAGTTAAGAGGGTATTTTAGTGTCTTAAGTCAGAGGACTCAACCTTTATGGCACCAAGGACTGGTGTTCCCATGAGAATCTAATGCCTGATGATCTGAGGTGAGGCTGAGGCAGTGATGCTAGCGCTGAGGACTTCACTCACTCACCCATTCACCACCTGCTGTGTGGCCTGGTTCCTAACAGGCCACGAGCTAGTACCAGTCCGCACTTGGGGACCCTTGATCTAAGTGAAAGATGGTTAAAGCGTTTGATGAGAGTTACGTCAGAAGTCAGTTTACCATTCACTAAAATTGTCTGGAGGACTTTTCAGTTCTCTTGGCTTTTAAAGGGGGTCCTTTGAACCTTGAAATATCAGATAACCATAGTGGTAGACATGAAGTTTATATCATTACCAAAGAAAAAAGTAAAATCTAAAAATTCCATAGTCTTTTTAGATATATGTGGATTGGAAAATAGAATAATACCCTTAGGAAAGGCAAGTTATTAGCATAGTGGTCAAGAGCGTGGGCTATACAGTGTTGGGTTCAAATCCTGGTTCTTTGACTAGTAGCTGTGTGACCTTGAATTCGACTGTAGTACCTGTTAACTATTCACACTGTAGGTAGTTGAACGTTGGTAATCTTAAGCTCTTACATGTACATGTTTTCAGAATGCTTACATTTTGTTGATTTGTTAGAGGAATGAAATAAAATGTATCTAAAGCACTTAGAAAAGTGCTTAGCACACAGTAAGTGGTAAATATTAACTGTCATCATTATTATCCTAAATCTTTTTTTTTTTTTCTCTACAGCTTATTATCAGTTGCTTTTTAAAGACGGAAGGCTCATGGTGCAAATTGTTGTTTCCAGGTGAGTACATTTTGAGACTTTTATTTAGCTTGAATGATTAGGGCTATATAGGCTTGATATTTTCTTGGAAGAAACAGGGTCCTTAGATGCATCTTGCATAAATCCTTGCATTTCAATCTCTAGTTCAGTGCGTAGCACTGCCCAATTTCCCAAGAACTTATGCTCAACAGAGAATTCCTTTGGGCCTTGAATGGTGGTGTAGGACACTATTCATCCGTCACCCCTCAAAAATATTGTAACCACCAGCCCTTTGCTTGCAGTGCTGGGGCTGGAGGCCTGGCAGAATGGGTGCTGATGGAGCTACAGGGGGAGATCGAGGCTCGCTACAGCACTGGATTAGCTGGAAACCTCCTGGGAGACCTACATTACACCACTGAGGTGAGGGGGCTTTTCTTTCCCTGCCTAATGCCTCAGGAAAGCAAGCTACACCAAGGTGGTGCTCCCAGGACTCAGTGAGGACTGCCCTCAGGTTTGTTATTCAAGGTCTAGCTAATCTGCTGAGCTACCTGCTTGTTCTCCCCCACCTCTGTAGTAGCAGGGAAATTTAGCTTTGGGGAATCTCGAAAGGTCACAGTTCTAATAGTGAAAATTCTCTTACCTGGGCAAAAAAGGACATGAGGGTGGGTTGTCCACTGTGGCTGCTCAGCAGTGGTAGAGCCAGACCAGGGAGTGCAGGTGCCAGCATTGCCTGCCAAAAGCATCTCTAGGAAGCACCTGAGTGTTATGACCGTGCCTTGAACCTCAGGCATCTTGTTCTTGTTCTGCCAAAGGGAATCCCTGTTCTGATCGTGGGGCATCATATCCTGTATGGGAAAATCATCCACCTGGAGAAACCTTTTGCTGTCCTTGTCAAACATACTCCTGGGGAGCAGGATTGTGATGAGCTTGGCTGCGAGACTGGCACCCGGTACTTGGTGACAGCACTCATCAAAAAGAAGATCCTTTTCAAAACTCGCCCCAAGCCCATTATTACCAACGTCCCCAAGAAAGTATGAAAGAACCCCGGATTTTCCCTAGAGAGCGGCCAACTCCTTGGACTCGTGCTCCACTGCCACCTCGAGGACGACTCGACGGTTCCCTGGGACCACAGGGGGGTCCTGTTCTAAACACAGGCCACCCACTGAGCATGAACTCAGATTCCTTCCTTATGGCAGCCGGTTCTCTTGGGGGAAATCTGGCCCCATTTCCAAGGAACCCATCTCCTTTTCCAACTTCATTAGGCTCATTGGCTTCGAATCCAGCACCTTTCCCTGCTGGTGCTCGTGACCCACCCATGGCTTCTTTACCAAGGGGGATGAATCCCACTGGCACAGGTGCAGTTTCTTTCCCGAGGCCAGGTGGTCTCTTGGGCCCAGGCCCAGGCCCAACTCTAAACCCTAGAGCAGGGGCTCTTCCAGGCCCAGGGCCTCTGTCTAACCCAAGGTTGGGTCTCCCAGGGCCAAGTCCTATGTCTAACTCAAGGGCAGGTGGTCTCCTGGGAACGGGTCCTGACTCTAGAAGTGGTGGTCCCATGGGCCCTGGATCTGGACCCAATCTGAGAGCAGGTGTCCTGTTGACTTCTGGGAATGGTCCTCCCAATACTAGACCTGTTGGCCTGGGCCCTGGACCAAGTCCCAGTTTGAGATCAGGTTTTGTAGGTACAAACCCTGCCCCAAGGTCAGGTATATTTCCAGGCCCCACCCTTGGGCCCAACCCAAGGGCAGGTGGCCTGGGCCCAGGCCTTGGGCCTAACACAAGGGCAAGTGGCCTAGGCCCAGGCCCTAATTTGGACACCAGAGCAGGTGGCCTCTTAGGCACAGGATCTGGTCTTAACTTAAGAATGGGTGGACCTCAAGGCCTAGATCTTGCCCCCATTCTAAGAGCAGCAGGTCTTTTAGGAGCAAATTCAGCTTCTTTCTCACAGGCCTCTGGAAACATGGGCACAAGCCCATCTTCCATGGCAAGAATACCTGGCCCCATAGGCCCAAACTCGGGTCCTGGCACTCGGGGAATTGGCCTCCCAGGGCCAAATCCATCTCCCTTGTCAAGGGCTCCTGGCCCCATAGGCCCTAATTCAGCTCATTTTTCAAGGCCAGCTGGCCCCATGGGGGTAAATACTAATCCCTTTCCGAGGGGGACAGGTTCAGGGGGCCTGAACCCAGCTGCCTTTTCTCAGTCTTCTGGCACATTGGCTTCAAACCCAGCTACCTTCCAGAGGTCTGCTGGCCTCCAGGGCTCAAATCCAGCAATTTTCCCAAGAGCCTCTGGACCACTAGGACCCAACCCAGCTAACTTCCCAAGGGCCACTGGCTTACAGGGTCCAAGCCCAGCTACCTTCCCAAGGTCTACTGGCCCATTAGGCCCTGGTCAGGTTACTTTCCCCAGGTCAGCTCCTGGGCCTCTGGGTTCTTCTCCAGCAGGCCCTGTGGGTATCAACCCAGCTTCTTTTGCAAGGCCAACTGGGAACCTGGGTCTAAACCCAGCTTCCTTTCCAAGGATGAATGGCCCTGTAGGCAAGACTTTGGTCCCATTTCCTAGAGTGGGGAGTCTCCCTGGCACAAACCCAGCTGCTTTTCCCAGACCAGGGGGTCCAATGGCTGCAATGTACCCAAATGGAATGTTACCCCCTTAAACAGCATTTTCTCTCCAGGACCACCTTGGTTTCCAGGCATCGTGGTTCTGGCAACGGCTCTGTTTTAGATAAAAGGGTAGTTATGGAGCTACAGTCTGAAGTACATAGCTGGGGCTCACATTCAAATGAGCCATTTTTTTCCCTCTGCTTCTTTCTTGATTGAAGGTGAAATGTTATTTGTGGGACATGGACTTCGGCAGGTGGGAATGATCCTGGCCTTGAAAGAAAGGATCTCCAGCCTTCCAGAAGCCTGCTGTGCTTGTCCCACAGCCCTCTGCCCCTTGTTTCTTACTAGTTTCTTGAATTGTTCTTGTGGACTTTTCCTCAGGGATACATTGGCCTGCAGGTCCCAGTTCATATGTAGTCCCCTGCTCACCACTGGAGAATCAGCTCACTGCTCTCTAGAAATGTTACATTGGTGAATGGACCATGCTTCAGCAGCTCGAACCTGGGCAGCTTGGACCTGGTCATCCTCTACTGCCATACCTTTCCCTGGGGGCTTGAACACAGAACAGGGAGGTGGGCAACCACTTCAGAGACCCACCAAATACAGTTCTTGCTTGACTGACTGGTCATGCAGCTTCCTTCTCCAGGACTCAGAGAGGAGGCCAGAATCACAGCTCTACTGCTCATCCAACTCCCTCTTCACTGATTCTCCCAATCAAAGAACCTCAAAATTTAAACTGATGTGGATGGGAATTGGGGTGGGGGGTGGGGGGAATGAAGGGGAGAAATCACTGTGCTTTGTTCAGCCTGATGTGAAAGGATGGTGGTGTTTTTCCTGCATTGTATCTTTTCTTACTGTTTCTTTAATAAATGGGAAGAGAAGGCTGCTGATGTCACGCCATTTTGTTACCTGTTCACAGGGAAGGAAGCTTATCCACTGTTTTTCATTGTTTCAACTTGGCCATAATCCTACATTATCTGCCAGATAAAATGCTTTCACTCAAGGAGGAAGCAAGCTTTGGTTTTTAGCGTTAGCTCACTCATCTGCCAGTAATTTCACCAAAGACCCTGCCCACCTCCTGCAATAAAAGTTAAGCTACCATAAGTGTACAGTTGTTAAGGTAGGCCTACTGTATTCCCTAGGTCCAGCTGTGACAACTTATCCTGCTTCTGGGTTCCACTGGAATTAACTATTTCTAGCGCAAGTGCCTCTTTTAAAACGAATAAAGAGCTAGCTTTCATTAAGTACAAAGAGGGAGGAAGTAGCTCAAATACCAGCATTATGTGAGAATCTTTATTTTGACAAATAAGTGCAGTATAAAAACTTTGACCTGAAAAGTTAAAAAAAAGGTAAAAATAAATATGTTTACAAATCATTGTAGAAATAATACAAAAGACAGTTAAAATTCTTAATGAGGAAAAACCAAAATGTGTCCAGTTGTATAAAGGCTCTTCCCTTGCAAGAGACGGGATAAAGCTGAAGACCCAGTTTGGTTTCACTGCTGAAAAAATGTACAGAATAACTTAGAAGAACCAGTCGAGGTCAAACGTTGTGAGCCCACTACTTGTACCTGCCTACTCTTGATCTGAGGAAAGTTGATAACCACAGTGCAAGGCAGAGCTGTTGGTAGGACAGCCAAGAATTTTCCATCTGGGTGTCCATTCTATATTAATGTTCAAGTAAAAACTGAAGAAAAACAAGCCCTTAGTGAAGTCTGAGCTCTGCAGTTGGCTGACCGGATTTCCTCCATTGTAGTGCTCAAAATAGTTTACTTCTTGGCCAGCAAAAACACAGAAGAGCCTGGAACAACTGCCCTTAGCAAATGCCTGCTGCCTCTTCCCAGCCTTCGTGGATTGGGCCCGACAGCAACCAGCAGTCTTAGAAACTCGAGGTCTGTGTGATGTGGTAATGTTAGCCGCACTTGGAAAACCCTTGAGTTCGTGGGAGATGAAGGAAAGCACCAGGGTTTGCTAGTCTGTGGCTCAGAGCACACTGTGTTCCTTTGTAGGAAGCACCTGGGCACACTAGAGGCTTGCCCCTCGACTCTTCTCTACCTTAGCGCTGGTTCTGAGGGGTTAGCCTTACCCTCTGAGGATGGATGTTTGGAGAGAAGAGTTCATGAGCAAGCACCCCTTAAGTCAAAGGCTTAGTCAAGATCCCAGGTTTCACACCCAAGAGCTGGAAACATGGATTGGAGATCTCTAGAAAATGGCTGCCTCTCATTCTCCTCCAAAAAGCAGAAGGAAATAAAACAGCCCCAAGAGGCCTGAGAGAAGCAAGAACCTTAGGATTTAGGAACCAATTCCATCTTCTAGTTTGGTTTCTGGAAAGAAGCAAATGCAGTAGTGACTTGACTGTAAGAACTCCTTGGAGAAGCCACTGAGGAGAATGGACAGTCTCAAAGATGACGAACTTGGATTTGAGGGTTTACTTAGGGAACTCTGAAAAGCTTTCTATTAAAGATGATTGTCAAGAACTGCAGCCTGAAAGTCACATGCTACCCCAGCTGCCAGGGACTCTGTCCCAAGCAGTTCCAAGATGGTAGCCAATTTGGTCAGAGGCTCCTAATAGTTTTTCCCCGGATGGGCTGAGGGCAGGTTTGCCTTTTACAGAGGTGGCTAACCCACTGGGGAGGACAGAAGAGATGACTACATCATCTTGAAGAAAGTGAAGTGAGAAGGCTGCCTTAAGGCTCACCTGAATTTGAGAGAGTAATTTAGGAGTACACAGGTTGAAATAGCCCTCACATCCTTTCCAAGCATGTTGAAGCTTAATCTTCCTGGTAGGTGACCAAAACATTTTACCTCCCCAGCACAGATCACAGACAAGTGGGCAATTCCCAGGTGGAATACATTCAGCCCAAGGCCTCTGTATGGCTCATGGCCTTTAGCACCACCACGATCTTTGTTCCTCCTGGCAAAGTCCTTCTTAACATACATATACACACACACTTAAGAGCAGTTCAATGCTAACTCCCTGCTAGTTTGGCTCATCCTTGGGATGTGAAGGTGTAGAATGGGGTACATCAATAAAGCACCATTCTTGGACCCTGTTTTCTAATGCCCAGAGATCAGGCTTCTGGGCCTTTATCTCAGGCACAATCTTATTGCATTGATAACTGGATTAAGGGGGGAGACATCACTACCTGGCCCAGATCACTCAGAACTTCTCCTCCCACCTCTGGTTGTGTTCAGGTGGCTAAGAGAACCCCTTCCCACAAGCTAGCATTGCTCACTTACCTATCAAAAGTTGCCACTGAATTAACTTATTGTTTCGTTTAGCATACTTCTGAGTTCCCTGTGGATCCTGGGGCAGGAAGTGGAATCTTTCTCAGAGGCCGCCATGCAGTGGACAGGCAGCCTGAAAACAAGTCTTCGTCCCCCTGAGCTGGAATCAGCGTTGCCTCTAAGCAGAATTGCCCCAGGACACATAACAGTCACCATTCTTTACACTTCAGATTTGTCCTTTGGACCATTAAAAACTAAAACAGCATTCCCTCCTCCCTCCCACCCCATCTTTTCTCTTCCATTCCCCTTCCCTCCCTTACCCATTGCACTTTTCCCGCTCTGCTTGAGGGCTGTGTCACACCTCAGCAAAAGCTAAGCTATACTGCTCTGGCTTCTTCCCACATCGCCGAGCGATAATGGCTAGATAGAGCATGAGGAGGGCCACCCAATAGCAACCATACAGGATAGCCCCAGAGACGAGGAAGGCTAGCTCTGTCTCACTGAACAGATCCTGACAATAAGCTGTGTATGCCAGTCCCCCAAGCAGGACTGCCACCCAGATGGACACGGGAATGAGGCCAATGAAGTTCACCACAATGGTTTTTCGGCCAGAGGTGCCCCAGCCGGACTTGTTGATGGTAGCAATGGCAAAGATCTTGGCTGGCAGGAGGCTGGACATATAGAGAAGGGAGTAGAGGGACATGAAGATCATCTCTGCATTGCCCCGAAGGAAGCAGGCATAGGTAGCCTTGATAATGCCCACCAGCTGCACCGTCAGCAGGAAGAGGAGAATGTTCCAGATGCGGCCACGGTAGAAAAGCTGTATGACTGTGGCAATGAGGAAGAAGGGGAAGAAACCTGTGACCACTGATTCATAGGTCATCCAGAGGTGGTGCTTATGGAACCACAAAGAGTTGTAGAGCCACTCCCGGAAGTAAGACTTGCTCCAGCGGGTCTGCTGGTTGAGCCACCGGAGGTACTTGGTGGGGGTCTCTGTGAGGCACTTGGAGCGCGCTGTATACTTAGTCCTGTAGCCAAGGCTCAGGACTCGGTTGGTGAGGTGCCGGTCATCCCCAAAGCTGCACTTGCTGCCTAGGAACTTCTGATGGTACCAATCTTCCAGGAATTGCTGGAGGAGGCTGTTGCGGTACATGCCCAAGGGCCCACTGATACACTGCACACAGCCAAAGTAGGACTGGCAGGCCCTCTCCACGTTGAAGGCCATCCAGTACCGCACACTGCTCAGGAAGGAGATCCATGAATCATACTTGTTGAGTATCTGCAAGGGAACCATAGATGCTGGGCCTCCTCGCCTGAAGCCATGAGCCCCAGGAGATAGACAACAGAGACCATAGGCCTCTCTACCCTGAGTTCTGTAGCCCATTGCTCAAATTCCTAACCATCATTCCTTGCCCAGCCAGAGCTGGGAAACCTGAGGCTCAAAGGAGCCAACCACACCCAGTCACCTTCCTCAACTCTCCACTGTGTCATCTGTATTGATTGTCCCTGTAAAGTCAGTCTAGCAGTCAAAGCCACCTTCAGTCTCAGGAGGCAGCCTGTAGCAGTGGCAGAGAGAAGGCCTTGAGAAAGATGCAAAGCAATACCCCAGCCATCTGTCCTGACCCTTCAGTTGGAAAGCTGCTTGGGAGACCTGGTATGTTGCCAGCAGTACCTTCTGGAAGAAGATATGGCCCCTTATTCTGACTGCACTGCCCAGGGCTCTTGAGTGCAACTTACCTAAGAGCAAGGGCTTCTCAAGGGTTTAACTTTGGAGTTGCTTGCTGCACTATCAGCCAAAAAGGAAGCATCCTCCAAGATAATGGCCTCCAAATACTGTGCTCCTCCCAGCAGCATAGGCTCTCTACATACCTGCTAATTAATATTTCCCCCTCAGGTTGAAAAAGAGCAAGAAAGGGGTTGGGTAGCAAGCGAGCCCTTTGATACCAATGAAACTGTCAAAGAGGACCACCCTCCTGACAAAAATATTAGGAAGTCAAGATGCCCATTTTCCATGCACATCCAATTGGATTAGGAAACAAAGTCCAGACCCCCACCCCCAGGAATCTTTAGTTAGTTCTTACTTGGACATCTCCCCCGACTCCCCCTACTTGGGGGTCCTCCTCTAGGACTCGAAGCATCTCGATGGTGCAGGCTGGATCCAGTACCGTGTCAGAGTCACACACCTGTAGAGGGAATACACGGTCAGCCCATTTTGACCTCAGACCTGTCCCTACTCACCAGGCCACTCACTGTCTGAGGGATATAACTCTCTTTCATATAATTCACTTCCAGCCACTAGTAAAGAAATCTATGCCAAATAGGTGTGAAATGAATAACAAGGGAAAGTAAGGAAAAGGAGAGTTCAGATACCAGGCTTGACAGCCACCAGGTGGAGAGAGAGACTCAGGAGATTGTCAGTGCCCAGCCCGGAAAGGGAGAAGTGTTTAGTGCTGGACAAGTCTTTAGCCCCTATGGAGCCAGTTTCCTGAGAAATGATCTCAAGATGTTCTTCTGGGTCTTTGGGAAGAAAGAAGGAACAAGTCATTGAAATCAGATGACAGGCACAGTGCCTAGAAGGGCTAGCGAACACTCGGGAAGACCAAGAAATGGCTCTTGCCAGAGGCTATTGCCCAAAGCTATCCCTTAGGATTATTAATGACATTATATTATTAACCCTATTTCAGCCTCTGGCCTCTTAGGTGATCCATGGTCCAAGTGGAGGCTGTATCTACCCAGTCACAGGTCCTGTCCCCCCTCCCCCGCCAATATGGCTGCCAGCCCTTCTTTCCTAAAGAGGCTCATGGTCTGATTCTAACAGGTAGCCCCAATATTAGTTGAACCTGGGCTATGCACACTTACCGTTGTGGCTAACTAATTGTCTGTTTTCTGGAAAATTACTGAGATGGTACAAAAGGCCCAGATAACCATAGGGCAGGGGAATTGGTTTCCTGACCCCTGACAGCAAAGAACAGTATCCACGGATGACCCAAACTCTGTTCTAGAAAAGCTGCAGATCCTTTTACTGAAGGTGCTGAGTGAGAGTGCATTAGCCTGCAGGAAGGGGGTGCCCCCTACAGTCCAACCCTACCCAGCTTTCTCTCTCCGTGTGGCCAAAGACAAGCAGCAGAAGGCTGATGGGGAACCAGGCAGAGCATCACACCTGCTCCCTCCTACCTCCCCACCAACACATTCTGGCTCAGGCTGGGAAGGTCCCAAAGAGGCTCAGTGCCAGACTCCTAGAGCTTCCTCAGCTTACAAGCCAAACTTCCCAGGTGCTGCTGGTCTCATGGCTACTTACTGCCCTGACCCCAACCCATTCTTCATGCTGCTCAGCTTCCTTCACTCCAGAGAGGTCTTCCTAGCTGGGCAGACTTAGGGAAGTTAGAGCTCTTAGCTGCCTAGGTTCCCCCCTGCCTGGGGCAGGGTTATCTCCTACAAAGCACACCCTCAGCAAGGTGATTGAACGATAAGCTGAAATCCACCAGGGCTGCCCCAGGCAGTGATCCCATAGCCCTACGGAGAAAGGTTGGCTCAGGTATGTGAGCCTGGTTGCTGATCAACCAGAACACACACACAGGAAATGCTCAGGAAAGGAAGATGTGTAGCAGAACAGGTTTTGGAGGATCCCATGCTTCAAGGGAATGGATGACAAAGTCACTGTGGCCTAAGCATGTGCCAGGGCTCAAGGGCTTTTTCTAAACCTCATTCCCCAGGAAAGATTCAAAGGCCCTTTGACCCTAAGTGAAACTACATAATCAAGAACTGCCTTCCATGCCTCCCTACAATGCTGAGGAGGTCCTCGGACCTAGGAAGACAGAAAAAAGTAAATACCAACTCTCATGCAAGGATGCAACTTTCAAAAAAGCCTGAAACAAAAAACCTGGTGAGCTAATTTTAGGTAGGTACAGTATAGAAAATTTAAATATTGGAGTACTCAACATGCTGCCAGCAAGACTGAGTTAGTACACAGGTGGGCTACCTCCTCATTCAAGCCATGAGCAAATCTCTCTGGCAAGTACAGAGTAGGGCAGAAATGGGAACGGACTATATGGATGCCGGACCAGAAATCTGGGGTCCTGGGTGTCAGTTTTTATTTGGTACGGAAGTGTGTGAAGCTTTAATCAATTCTCTTTGGTTTTGTTACTTGAAAACTGCAGCTATACTAACCTTTTCAATCTAATAAAATTTCTAGGCTAGTGTCAATGGCCCCTTTGCCTGGAAACTAGGCAGGGTCTGTTCAGGGTCCTGGCCCTGCCAAGACTGCTGCAGAATCAAGCTGCAGGATGATTCACACCTGAGTGCCTCCACCTCCCAAACATGAATATTGGGAAGAGTAGGACTTTTTGGCCTAGAACTAAAACAATATTTGAGTGCTTTCAAGCGTGATGTCTTTTGCTCTTCACCACACTTCTCTATGAAGAGGCTCATCCCATGTTGCCAATGGCCAGGCAGTACTGCACAGTGGATAAGAACAGATGCAGGACAGACAGACTGGGCTCAAATCCTGGCTTTGCACCTTACTGCTGACTGACGTTAGGCAAATTACTTAGGCTCTTGGTGCTTCAGGTTCACCTTCTATGAGTGGAGATTATAAAGGTTAAAAGAACTAATATATATGAAGTGCCTACAATAGTGCCTGGTATGAAGTAAATGCTATACGTTGGTTTGCTATTATTATTATTAGGACACGAGTTCAGAGATCTGCCCAAAGTCACAGAGCTGAGTAACAGCAGACCCAGGTCTTTTTGATCCCAGGACTGCGGTTCAGAAACATTATGCCTGTTGCCTTCTTAAGTGCATTGGAGGGATGTTACACGACGCAAGGGATCTGAACTGGACCTGAAACTCCTAGAGGATGGTGTGCACTGCTGGCCAGACATGTCCACATGTCCACATACTCGCAGGGAAGCACCCTTACCTGAATATAGTCCACCGAATCGCCGAGGGCCTTGAAGGCTGTGTACATGACCTCTCGCTTGCCTCCCCACTTCTGCATGATGCATGAGAAGGTGCTGGCCTGCACCACATCCCGCACACGGTCCATGCCCTCCTGCAGGCTAGCCTCCGTCTCACCCTCACCCGCTTCATGGAAGTTGCTGCGCCACACAAAGAAACCAGCTTGCTCGGTGCCACCTAGCACCTCATGGAAGATGTCCAGCATGTAGGAGTCCTCCTGGCGATTGCCGTCCACCACCATGACCACCTTGAGGTTGGGGAAGGCGATGCGCTGGGCCGAGCGCAGACACTTGCGCAAGTAGTCGGGGTCCTCCTGGTATGCAGCGATGCAGAGTGCCACTGAGCGCCGCTGCGGGTAGGGCAGCTTCAGTGGCCGGCCTGCCTGCCTCATGTGTCGGTGCTCCAGAAAGGCAAATAGGCTCTGGATGAGCAGGTGCAGGCCCAGGATGGCTCCGTACAGGCCAAAGGACAGGTAGTGCTTTTCTGTATGGATGAACTGGTAGCCTGTCACGTAAGCTGCCAGAATGCCACCCAGCACTGCCAGGGCAAACAGGCTGGTGCCCACCACACGCAGGGCTGTTGTCAGCTGCACCGGCATCTGGTAAGAGAGAGCGGGAGATGTGGGGTCAGGCAGGAGGCAGCATCTCCCATCAGTGGGAGTAGGGACATGTTCTCTGGGCCTGGCCCAGAACGGGAAATGACTCACCAATAAAAACCATTTCTACTACTGAGCATGAGTAAAACTGTAGACTCAGAAGCCAGACTACAGGGGTTCAAATCCCAGCCCTGCCATTTACTATCTGTGTGACTATGTTCTTTCTGTCCCTTAGTTAATTCATCTGTAAAATGTGATTGAAGCACTATTGTAGCCTCTTTGAGGGTTAAATGGGTTATATATATAAAGCACTTAAAGTAGCATTTATAATTAATCATTAGACAAACCAAAGCCAAAAAGAGCTACATGATACCTAGCTGGTGGATGGCAGAACTGGGATCTGCCTGACCCAAAACCTTATAGGCAAGCATCAGAAGAGGTGAGCCTGAGGCACCCCTGAGCACAGGAGGGGACAGGGAGAGGAAGAGGACCAGCAGGGAGGCAGCGCTGTGCCTGTGCCCACTAAGGGATTGCACTCTGGGAGCGGAATATTTGCCAGTAAAGCACAGCCACCAATGAAGCCCATGAAAAAAGTAGGGGAGGAAAAGCAAAGAAACAACAGGAAACAAAGAGGTGTCAGGGGAAAAAAGGAAACAGCTTTCCTTTCTTGAAACAGCAAAACCAGTAAGGGAAAGTTTCCCTGTGTTCTCTGCTTTCTCACCTATTTCTCATTTACTCGAGAGGCCGGAAAGAAAGGGAAAGCAACTGGGGAAGGCAGACAAGAGAAAGAAGAGGAAATGAGAGCTGGGGTGTGGACAGCTCTCCTGGAAGCCCAGTGCTCAGGGCACCAGAGGGAACTGCAGCCACACTGCAGCTGCCTGGGAAGCTCCATCCACTTGGTCCTAGTGCCCGCATGGAATCTCTGCTCATCCCCCTGCCCAGCCACTCCTGCAAATGCTGCCAAATTTCATTTGCAACTGAGTCAGGGCAGTAGCCCTGTTGGAAACAGCTGTATTTTACTGAAAAGAGCCTAGGACTAGGTGCCAGAAGACTTGTGCTTGAGACATGGCTCTACCACCTCGTGGCTCCCTGACCTTGCCCAAGTTCTCTGATCCTTGGTACCTCCTCTAACCTGGGGTTCTAATGGTTTCTTGCTCCACAGGTCTCAGGTGAATCATTTCCCTGGAAATGGAAGCATTTCCAGCGGCGACGGACTATCCAAGTGGGAAGGCTGTTTGCGGAGGGGGAGGAATGCCTGATCTAGAGAAGACCCTTACCACCACTCACCACCTGCAATGAGGTCTCACTTTCAAGCCTGCTCCAACTCTAGGTTTTACTGAAAGCGACCCCTGACCCACTCCAACACAAACACACCTTGCCAGGGGAACATGCAGTCACTGCCTAAATCAGCCTGAGATTCAGGCACCAGCACTATTCTAGCAGCTTCAGTCTGGAAAGTGCTGTTGGCAGCCTCTCCTCTCTGGGAAGCACAGCCGCCGGGCGCTCTGCCCCGCCATCCCGAGGAGCCTGCCGTGTGCTTCCTCCGCAGGACTCCCAGCCCTCCCTGGCTTCCCCCGCTCCTGGCACGCGTCTGCGGCCCAGGAGCCCCCAGACCCTGCACCCACGGCCCAGGAGCGCCCCCGTCCCCCTCCAAAGATTACATGTTGAGGGGGCGCTGCGGGCACCACTGCCCACTTGCAATCTGGGGAAGGGGAAGAGGCACCGAGGCCAGCCCAGCAACCTGCCGAGCGCTGCCGCCCCGCCTCTGTGCGGTGCAGGAGGCGGTGCCCACCAGGTTAATGCTACCATGAATGCACTCGCCACGCTTCTCACCCCCGCCTGAGCCTCGGCTTCTAGTGAAGGCGGTACCGGCCACACCCACGTGCCGGTTTCCCACGACCCAGCCGGGAAAGAACGGAAAACCCAAGGAATCAATCCGGCCATGCCCCGCTCATTTCTCCAGGGCCCCAGTCACCTTGGTAAAGTGTGTCTGAAGACAAAGGCGACAACCTCCATGTCACCGGCCCCCTCCTTTCCCGGGCCGGACCGCTACACCCCGCGCAGGAATTGGAGGCACTAACCCGTCACTCCCTACCCCACCCAAGACCAAGAAAGTCCCGCAGCCGTTGACCTCACGAACAATTAAGCGCTGGTGCGGGCTCTGGCTGAGGTGCTCTTGCCCAGATAGGAGGCCGTGTCACCTCAAGCCAGCGGAGGGGAGCCCAGACCGCCTCTCATCCTCGCCCCACTCGCTCAGAAGGGATTCGGCCCCTGTAGGCTAATGCGCACCCGGCTTCAAGGGCACCGGGTGAGGGGCGATCCCTAAGACCGCCCCCCCCACACACACACAGACGACGGAAGAAAACCCCCAACCAAAGACGCACACCGCCAATCTGTCCCCGAAACTTTGCGGGGCTGCCCAGTCTGCAGCCTCTCCAGCTGACAGGTGTGCCCTGCTGCCGGGCCCACCCGCAGCGAAATGGAAACTTATGAGCGGGGCGGGGGCTTTTTCCTTCGCTCCCGGCCGCCCTCCCAACCCCTCCGTGCCAGAAAGGGAAGGGGAGCCCAGGCTCGCGGACACGTGCGGCCGTGGCCCAGCTGACCCGCAGGAACCTGGGCGCTGAGCATCTTGGTGGCAGGACAGGTGCGAACCCGCTGGCGGGCGTGGGGGAGGGAGAGTCGCTAGCCTGCCTTGTGCCCCTCACGACCGTCCGCCTCCTAATCCATTCACAAAACAGGAGCCGCAAGGGAGGAAGGGAGGAGAGACTGGAGCAGAGGATGGAGGAAGAAAGGGAGGAGGGGTCAGTGGGAAGGGGGCTGCAGGACCTGCCGCTGGCAAGCCTAGAGATGCCGCAGCCCTCGGCCCGCCTCCCGGCACTGGACGCGGCGCCCGCACGGCCCAGGGAGCGGGTTGAGGTCAGCGGGGCATCCCTGGAGCACTGCGCGCCCGCGTCCTCTGCGCAACCCCCACATGGCCCGCCTCTCCGAAGCTGCCGGCCGGGCCCGGGCTCACCGTGCCGCCCGCTGCCCGCGCTCCGGTGCTCAGCAGGCCCGCGGCGGCTCCATGCCCCTCCTCCCACTCCTCGCCGCCGCCGCGCCTCGCTCCCGGGTGCACCGCCGCCGCCGCCGCCGCCGCGCTGGCTGACTGACGAGCGCCGGCCTCGCGGAGCCGCATTTAAGTACCGAGCCGGGAGAGGCGCCCTCCTCCGGCCCTGGGGCCGGGAAAGTTGGATAGAGTGGGAGGGCTCCCCCGAGGGCAGCAAGGGAGCACCCCCTTCCCAGCTCGGGCGGAGGGAGCTCCACGCGGCCAGCGTTCGGCGGGACGCCGGGTTCCGCGTGGACGCGGCTCCTCCTGTTCGCAGGAACTCGCAGTCTCCGCGCCTTGGTTAACTGGATTCCCCCAACCCGGCCAAAGGCCGAGCTCCTCTGCGCTCGCCCCCAGGCCAGCTGCCCAGAGGGAGGCGGTCATTTTGCTGAACCTAGAACCTGAATCGTTAACTTTCAGAATAACCCAAAGGGCCTTCCAAAATTGTCACTCTCCGTGCCCCGCCCCCCCCGCCATTTCTAAGCCTGGAAATCTACTCACCCTGCAAAGTGGGCGAGCGGGTAGAAATCGTCCCCAGACTTCTGCACGCGAAGGGGCTGTTTGCTTATAGGGTACTGCCTGAAAACCAAGACAGCAGAACCTTCCTGCCGGCAAAAAGGGACGCAGAAGAGAATAATTGTCAAATATAAAAGACTGGTCAAAGAAGGTGTTAGCAATTATGACAAGCTTAGCTCCGAATTCCGCAATGGGGCGCTGATGACTTTAAGGCTGTTTGCAAAAGCTGCAAATGGTCTTTCAGAAACCTTGAAAGTTCCAGTGTCTTAAAGCCAAAACCAATTCTTCCTCCCCCTTTTTACACCTTTATTTCCGGCACCCACGACCTACTAAATTCCCAACTGACCTTATTGCCAGTGGTTTCCCGGTCCCTGAGGGCTGACTGCGGAGACTTAGGTGAGGTGGGGTGGGGTTGGGGAGAGGCGGTAAGTTGTTAGTAGAGGAAGGAAGTTTAGAACCAGCTGAATGCACTGAGTTTCTCAACCTCGGAAAAATTTTACATTATACAGACTAGTAAAAAATAAATTTACATGTCCTCCAAGCACACCTGAGATAATTCTATCATTTCTTTCCAAGCAGGCACAAATTTACAAAAACCTGATTTGCAGTCTACAAGCTGCTCCTCTCAGAAGCCTTAGGGGCTCAGGGACTTGCCTACCCACCCTCACTCTGGTAATTTCTGTCTCTACTAGGTAAGCAAAGACCCCTACTCCACCACTCCCAGCCTACATTACAGAATTCAAATTATTTCATGCTTTTGCTTGAGAAAATCAACACTAATGTGCTACATCATTTAAACATTATTATGTGCTTTTTAAAAATAATATTGAATTCACAATGGTGATGTGTTTTGAACTTCAGATTGACCCTAATAAGAGCTAATAATGCACAGGTAGAGAGAGAAGTCCCTGGTTAAGAGGAGGTCTCTGGAGGCAGACACCCAGTTCTACCACCAGCTATGTGGCACCAGCCTCAGTATCTTCATCCCAGAAATGGGCTGGAGTATCTCCTTTACAGGGTTGTTACAAGGATCGAAAAGATTGGCTGAGATTAAGTGCTCAGTAAAGGTTAGCTCCAGTTAATCTCAACCAGAATGGCATCAGTTTGCCGATGCTGTGGATTCTATATGCCCATCCCTCCTGGATGTGACACTTGGGTGACAGGAAGTTCAGAGATCAGTATTAATGACAAATGCCTTGTCTTGACTGCATTATCGGTCTCCTAGAGCCCTGGGCCACACCCTCCACATCCAAAGGCACCACAGAGCCTGGAGTTACCAGAGATTAGCTATCTGATCTTACCTCCATCCAAATTTTCAATCTACATTTTAGACTTAGGGGAAATAAGCAGGGGCTAGAAGAGACAAACATGAGTGCCTCAGCCTGCTGGGGAGTGAACACCCCATTTATCTATCTATCTATCTATCTATCTATCTATCTGTATTTATTAAAATTAATTTATTTTTTGTGGTGACATTGGTTAATGAAATACAATAAGTTTCAGCTGTGCACTTTAACAGTAAGGCATATATATATTTACATGGCGTGTTCACCTCCCATAGTTAGATTTCTTTCTGTCACCATATATTTGACCCCCTTTACCCCATCTCCTTCCTCCTCCCCCTCTCCTTTGGTAACTACTAGTCTATTGTCCACGTCCATAAGTCTCTGTTTGACGAACATCCCATTTAAAGGAGATGTCCCTGTGAGAGGAAGGGCCCAGCATGGCCAGGTGTTCTGTTGTCAAGAGAAGCCAGAAATCCAGATTTTTATGTAAACTCTCCTAATTTTTAAGCGCTGGAAGCTAATTCAAATGTCAAAGAAACAAAAACACTCCACAGGCCAGGCAAAACGTGTGAGTTATATCCAGCCAACTGGCTGCTTAATTGACCTGTCCAGAAGGGTAAGGGACAGAGCAGCCAGTTCGGAAAGATGAGGTCAGCAATGTGACTTCTTGGGTGCAAGTTGCCTGGGGCTGCTCCAGGAGCATCTCATGCCTAGTTAATTTTGAAGGTTCCAACTTTGTCCCACAGGCTTATTGCCTATCTCATTTAGCTGGCTCTAGGGAGTTTTATAGGTGGTAAAGCACAACCTCACTAGACAATTAAAATGTCCTGTATTTTAGGACAGTGGGTTCATATGCAACATCATGAGAAAATACTCTGCCTGTACCAATTGGCTTGCCCGAGGGAGCAAGTTCTTTTTTTCTGGTCTGCAGGGCCAGCAACCTGGTGCTGTTAGGCAGCTAGGAGAGTCTTTACCTTTGTGTCGTATATGCAGGGGGTGGGAGGTGTCTGCCTGTGATTAACATCCGGGTGGCAGTACCCTATTTGCATTCATCTCTGCAGAAGGAGTTGGGTAGGGGGATCTTTAAGGAAATTTTATATATATATATATATATATATATATATATATATATATATATATATATATATATATATATATATATATATAGAATAAACTCAACTTTATCTCTGCTTACCACTAGGGATTTAGAAATAAGACTAATTTCATGCCCAATCATTTAAAAACATGAATTCAGATATTGCTGAATTGGCTTGCACTCAGGTTCCAGAGGTTATGCCTCCCCTACTTGGCTCAGTCATAGAAGATTTGTGCTTCATTTCAACATTCATTTAACAAATACTGAAGACCTGCTCTGAGCAGAGAACGGTCCGACCCTAGGAATTCTAAGGCTGGTCCCTGCTATCCAGATGGTCACCCGATTTGAGGACAAATACACTTGAACAATTAAGTCACCATACAAGGCAGTTTATACATGTTGATGAGAGAATCCAACTAAAAGAGTTTGAGGATTTCAGGAAAGAGATCTTCATGAACTGGAATGGGCTGGGCAGTTTCATGAACTTGAGCTGACTGCATAGAAAGGTAAGCATTCTAGATGAGAAAAATAGCTTAAAAACAAGAGTGGGTAGAGAAATGGGTGAGCTGTGTTTCAAAGCACAGTGATGAGAGGCTTGGATAAAACAAGAAGTTTTCACTAGAGAATTCGCTATTTAAGAGGTGCCTGAGAGAAATTCTAGCTGCTGAGGAAGATGCTAGGGACAGATTCTGAAAGGCCATGAATGAGTTCAGATTTTATCCGATAGGTGAAGAACTCCTGAAGATGTCTGAGCAAGGTGGTCATAGATCACCGATAGGTGAAGAACTCCTGAAGATGTCTGAGCAAGGTGGTCAAAGTATTGTTCAGAGACAGCCGAGCTGGTGTTATGTTGGGGTAAGGACCAGGAATGGGGTATAGGAAACTTGTCAGGAGGCAGATAAGCCACAACAGAGGGATGAGAAGGCAGTGGTGCTGCCTTTAGGATGTAGAGGTGGGGCAGGCAGTGGAGGTGGGGGCAGACAAGTGAGGGTAGAGGTGGAGTCAAGAGAAAGAGACTCCTACAGTTTGGAAAGCTGAAAGGGCCATTCTCAAAGCTTCGGAGGGTTTGAGGTAATGGAAGCTGACAGCTCCACAAAGATTCCACCTTCCACCTTTCGAATACCTTGCACCAATACAAGTCCACCATTCAATCTATCTTGTCATCACTGGTGCTTGAAGCTGCAGGACAACCCTGCCAGCAACCAGGTGTTGTTCTGCTCTGCTCATCTCCTAGTGAGTGACTGGGCAGGGGAGGGGAGAAGGGATATTTTAGCTCCATAGGCTGACCCCTCACCCTCTGACCTCACCCTTTAGTGCTACTCCATGGCATCCAGCCCACAGCTTCTAGTGAAGCAAGGCAGAATGGGGGATGGCAGCCGAGCTATCAGTTCTCCCCCTGTCAGTCCAGGCTTCATCCCATCAACTTCCCCTGGGCTGGCCACAATCAAAACCTCTTGAAGCTCAGGAAGGTGAACTTAAACTGGTCTCCAAAGAGAAGCAGGTTATGTCCCCCAGCTGACTAAATAGAGCTTTCTCTTCAAGGCAGCTTAATCTGCAATACTAGTTAATACATAATTCAAAGTGGAAAGCGTGTGCCTTGACTATAGCAAGGCAGCTACTACCAAACAAAGTTATCCTTTCATAACTTTGCCCTCTTACTGACAAGTACTCCGTAATCAGTCCCATTTCTAGGGGCTATGTTTGAAGAAGCAAGTGTAAGGACTTTTCTGTCCTTGCAGTTACAATGGTGAGATTTTAACTGCACAGTCCCCACCCCGCCCCACCCCCTTGGGTGGAAGAATCATCTTCATTTCAAAATAAGGAGCCCCTGCTCTGGTCACAGCGCGGCAGGCAGCCTCTACTAAGGGACCAGCTTCTTTTATGCTGGCTCAAAGTTTAGGGTTAGGAGGGCACACCAAAACGATAACCGAATATCGAACCAGACCTGGAGATGCTTTTCTCGGAATCCTGAACAGAAAAAGTTCTTCCCAGCCATCTTTCCTTTCTCTCCCTCCCCTAGGCAAATGCAAAAAAAAAAAAAAAAAATCCAGGCAACATTCAACCTTCTTGATGGAATATTATGCAGCTACTAAAAATTATGTTCACGAAGAGAATGTAGGAATATGCAAAAACATTTATAACGCAATGTTTAGTAAAAAAAAGGCAGAGTACAAAATGGTTATGTCTGACTACATTTACATTTGCTTTTAAATTCTACGAATTAAAAGGCGAAATTCATCCTGATATTAAGATCAGATTTGTTTGGGTGATGGAACGATGGATTATTTTCTCTTTGCCTTTTTCTCTATAGTCTCCGAATTTTCTATTAATAAATATAATAATTTTGTAATGAAAAGGTATTTTGAAATTATATGACTTGTGAGTTCACAGAATTTCCGTCTAAGCTGGGGCTGGAGGAGGGTGGAGCCTCATTCATACATGTGTTCATGTGAAAAAGGTTTGGCAACTTCAGTCTACAAAGAAAGTAAAGTTGGGAAGGCCAGGATACAAGATAAGATCAGTGGTAGTCGAAACTCATGTAATTTACTTTATTTAAATCCCTTCCACTGTTCCTTCGAGAGAATTCTGAAGGGAAGTGGGGGAGTATGTAGAGCTCTGTTAGCTCATCTAGCACCTTTGAG
>NW_011889175.1:2203393-2321267 GCF_000151845.1 Pteropus vampyrus | reverse complement strand
GTCCAGGCTTCATCCCATCAACTTCCCCTGGGCTGGCCACAATCAAAACCTCTTGAAGCTCAGGAAGGTGAACTTAAACTGGTCTCCAAAGAGAAGCAGGTTATGTCCCCCAGCTGACTAAATAGAGCTTTCTCTTCAAGGCAGCTTAATCTGCAATACTAGTTAATACATAATTCAAAGTGGAAAGCGTGTGCCTTGACTATAGCAAGGCAGCTACTACCAAACAAAGTTATCCTTTCATAACTTTGCCCTCTTACTGACAAGTACTCCGTAATCAGTCCCATTTCTAGGGGCTATGTTTGAAGAAGCAAGTGTAAGGACTTTTCTGTCCTTGCAGTTACAATGGTGAGATTTTAACTGCACAGTCCCCACCCCGCCCCACCCCCTTGGGTGGAAGAATCATCTTCATTTCAAAATAAGGAGCCCCTGCTCTGGTCACAGCGCGGCAGGCAGCCTCTACTAAGGGACCAGCTTCTTTTATGCTGGCTCAAAGTTTAGGGTTAGGAGGGCACACCAAAACGATAACCGAATATCGAACCAGACCTGGAGATGCTTTTCTCGGAATCCTGAACAGAAAAAGTTCTTCCCAGCCATCTTTCCTTTCTCTCCCTCCCCTAGGCAAATGCAAAAAAAAAAAAAAAAAATCCAGGCAACATTCAACCTTCTTGATGGAATATTATGCAGCTACTAAAAATTATGTTCACGAAGAGAATGTAGGAATATGCAAAAACATTTATAACGCAATGTTTAGTAAAAAAAAGGCAGAGTACAAAATGGTTATGTCTGACTACATTTACATTTGCTTTTAAATTCTACGAATTAAAAGGCGAAATTCATCCTGATATTAAGATCAGATTTGTTTGGGTGATGGAACGATGGATTATTTTCTCTTTGCCTTTTTCTCTATAGTCTCCGAATTTTCTATTAATAAATATAATAATTTTGTAATGAAAAGGTATTTTGAAATTATATGACTTGTGAGTTCACAGAATTTCCGTCTAAGCTGGGGCTGGAGGAGGGTGGAGCCTCATTCATACATGTGTTCATGTGAAAAAGGTTTGGCAACTTCAGTCTACAAAGAAAGTAAAGTTGGGAAGGCCAGGATACAAGATAAGATCAGTGGTAGTCGAAACTCATGTAATTTACTTTATTTAAATCCCTTCCACTGTTCCTTCGAGAGAATTCTGAAGGGAAGTGGGGGAGTATGTAGAGCTCTGTTAGCTCATCTAGCACCTTTGAGTGAATTAGAAAAAAGATCCCCTTCCTCTTGGCAACATAGCCAGGGAACATGATTTGCCTGGCGCACCCCAACTGGTGTCAATCTGTACTTACCCCCTCAGCTGGGATCACAGTGATCCTGGGTAAAAGAGGGAGGCGCACATACATGTGGGCTCTAGGAGTACCCTGAAAAAGGCATTCCCAAGACTGCTGCCCGAGGGAGCCCCAGGGAGAGGTTGTCTCTTCCGGATGTTGAAAATCTAGCCCTGAACAAGTACCCGTGTGCATGTCCACTCCCGCAGAGCACATAACTGTCATCAATGGACACACGCATGCTCGCTCATTACACAGGTGTGCACACACTTTCTCAAACCTTAATGTAACACAATCCCAGTCCATAGTCAGGGGAACAAATCGCTTAAGGTAACCTTGTTCCAATTCATTTGGCTCGTGTTACAATAACATCAACCACAGTTCCTAAATGTGCTGGTGCTTCAGCTTTATGTCTTTTTTCTTGATTAAAAGACATTGTTAGTCACTGTCCCAAAGGAGGTCCAAAGCTGGATCCTCCATAAAAGCAATTATAGAAGAGCCAAAGGTAGGGGGAGTTCTTATCAGCTCTTTCGTGGGCAGGGATGCCCCCAAAGTATGTTCTACTATCAGATTTTTCTGTTGTTGTTGTTAGGATCCCTCTTCCCCCAACACATACACACCTTCTTTTCTCACCTGGTAAGCTAACGCAGTGGTTCTCATGTCTGGCTGCTGCACATTAGACTTTTAAAACCTGGGGAACTTTTTTAAAAAACACTAATGCCCGGTCCCTATCCCGGGTCAATTTAGTCAGAATCACTGGGGGTGAGCCCCAGGCTTGAGTTGTGTTTCCTGGTATTTTTTTTAAAACTCCCTAGGGGGCGATTCTATTATGTATCCAGCACAGAAAACACATCTTGAGGATTCATCTCAGCTGAGATTTGCAAATGCATTTTTGGCACTGGGGGGACAGCAGAGAGCCAGCCAATCCAGGAGGTGAGCTCTCGAGTATATGAGTGTCTATCCATCTTCCTCTAGTGCCGTCCCTGCCACATCTGTTTGAATTAACTGACCTTAAAAACTTAATAAGGAGCCAGAAGGAAAAAAAGGAGAAAAGATGCTGATTAAACTGAAAATTAGGAGGGAGAGCCCAGGAGAAACACTGAGGTGGACAGGAGTACATGGGCCAGGTCAGTCCGCAGACCTTTGTAATCTAGCTGGAATTGGATACAATCTTTTCGTTGGCAAAGGCGCTTTGTCCAGGAGAACTGGAGAAAAACCAGCTAGCCCTTGCCAGTGGTAGGACGGAGATGCCACAAATGACTTGGATTAGCTTTTGTTTTCTAAACGACAGAATGTTTGCTCTTTGGGGGCTTTTCCTACTCAAAGGATAGGTTAGGGTAGTGGGCATGAGGGGCTCTCTTTGGGGGCATGGGGTTCCCATGACTATCTCTCCCGTGGTCCTGGCTTTGGCCACATAGAAATATCCACACGGCTGATGCTAGAGCCTTGTTCTTTGCAGTCTCTGAACAACACTCATAACAGTTTCTTTGGAGAGTGGAGGGTACTCAACCCACCCTAGCTCTTTGAAGCATCAGCGCTACTATTCTTTTAGTGGAGATGGCTTATTTTCAGGATGGGCCTTCTCTAGGATTGATATAGTCACCATAGGTTTTGAAGATCTGAAAGTGGTAAGCGATCTGATAAAGGTTGTATTTGTGCGTGGGGGGTAGGGGGTAGTTTGTTCAAGTTATAGAGACTCTGGACAAGTGCACTCACATCTCCCCTTTTTTCCTACTCTACTCATTTGTAAGATCTTAACCTCTATGAACTTTATTTTTCCTTCTGTAAACGAGGGCCATTAATTCCAGTCTCATTTTTTTCTCTCAAGGAGTGGTATGGAACAGAGCTATTAATTTATATATGTGAAGAATATATGCAAGAAATAAGTTTAAAATTATCTATTGTTATCATTCTGAATATGAAATCTGAGAACTGAAACCCTGCTTATAGAGGATGACAGGATAAAACAAACAAAAACAATAACAAACAAAAACAAAAGGGGACATTTCTGGGCTCTGACTGGAGTTCATGGGAAGAATCGCTATATTTTCTATGACACGCACACAATGTGGCTCTCTGCCTCCTCCACTCCCAGAAAGGCAGTCTTAGGTGTCTACTATCTTAGCTACCCCCAGAAAGAAGAACAAGCCTTTCAATAAGCAATTTACAAAAGCTGTCAAAGGAGCAGGTGGGCTAGGGAACTCTAGTCAATCTCAACTCCAATTGCTGGGCGAACTACAAGGTCAAACATAAGACATATAATAAATTCTGGTGTTTGAGGTTGAGTTTTGATATACGAGGACACTATCTGGAGGGGACCAGGGCTGAAGTTTAACTTGACATAAGTTGTCCATTTAAACAAGCACAGGGGAACTACTTATATTGTTTTTACTAGTTAGAAATCTAGTATCAGTTGGGTAGCAACAAAGCACAGTGACTAAAAGCCCAGTCTTGGGAGCCAGACTGCCTGAGTCCAAATACTGGTTTGGCTACTTCTCACTAGCTATGTAATCTAGAGCAAGTAATTAGTCTCTTGTGTGTCTCAGTTTTCCCTTCTGTAAAATAGGGATACTAATAATACCTACCTCACAGGCCCAATGTGAGGATTTAGTGAATATATGTCGCAGAATAAGCTCTTTATAGTGTTAACTGATAATTACATCCAATGATGTAGAGCTACTGCAATCGTGCAACCCAGGTTTAACAGGATGAATTGATCTGATACTTTGAGGGGCCATCGGACCCTACGTCCTGAGTCTGGTTTGGGACCTGTGCTCACTATCCTGGGGACACTCCAACCTCCATGAGAAGGCATACCCTAACACTCAGGACAGAGTCTCAGAGGCCAGAGTCTGGTAAAAGCTCTTGTTAATGGGCTTGCAGGGGTTCAGAATTTCTTTCCAGGGTGAGTACTTGTAAGCCACCAACTAGTATTTTCAGCTGGATATGGCTGCTGGTAAGTGTACCTACAAAGCATGTTACTGTGCCCGTACTGGTGGTTTTGGTACATGGAAAACTCCGGTCCCTGAAGACTTCCTAGTCCTGAGTTATTTAGAGAATGGTGTTAACATTTCACTGTAGAGACCGAACCTGCATTTCATGGATTTTAAAGCCATGTCAGCTGAGGATAGGGGAATGTAGATCAGCACAAACTTTCTGGTGAACATTTTGATACTAACATTTAAAATGCTCAGAGCTTTTGATCCAGCATTCCAGCATCTTAGGACATATCCTATAGGAATGCTTCCGTATGAAGAGTTATGTTTAAGAATCACTTTAGAATCATTGGAAATTAGAAACAACTCTACTGACCATCAAGTAACAAATGCTTAAACCAGCTATAGCTCACTTGTGCAACAGAAGACATACCACCATCACAGAAGAGAAGGATCTGTAACTACTGAGAGGAGACCATCTCCAAGGTATACATAACTAAAAAAAAGAAAAAAAAGAAAAAAAAGAAAAAAAAATATGACACTATTTACGGTCATAATCGTGTTTTTGTTGTTGAAAGCAGTGATGTCTTCATTTGGGAAAAGAGTGAAAAAAGGAAAGAAAGATCTGGAGGGAATGTTTGTCAGTGGTGATCTTGGAGTAGGAGTGGAGCTGAAGTGGGAATTTTTCTTTGGTATTATTAAATTTGTTATAATTATGTAATATATGTAATCAGAAAACACACGTGCACACACATGCAGTCAGGGCATCCATACCTGAGGGCTTCTACTCCTCACACTCTCAGAGAGCAGAGGCCAGCAGAGGGGTTCCGATAGGCACCCTCAGCATGCGTCAGCAGAGAGGAACCGACTTCGTCATGGGACTCAAATGCCGGGGCTCACGTGTGTATATGAGCCCCTGAGGGTGCTTCTTGCACTGGGCTCTACTTGAAAGGCCGTTGTTTCTATACTAATTTTGGGCAGAGAGACTCCACAGTATTCGGATGTTCAAAAGAGTCTGCCTGGGACCCAGGAGACTCAGGGCCAAATCCTACCAAAGGGGAATAACAATAGCTTGCTTCCCTTATATACGATGTTGTGAGAATTAGAGAAGCTTATGGATGAAAAACAACTTTCCAGACTAAGGGAAACAGAGCGACTAACCGATCGTGCTATTCTGTGCCCCACAGGGACTGCAGAGGGTCATCTGGAGGCGGGACCGGAGGAGATGGTCTTTTAAGTACCTTCCTTTTGGAAGGCATAGCCCCTTCCAAAGCTGATGTGAGGGTCTGCATTCCCTCCTCACTTGCCAGGTACAGAGGCATGTGGAGCACAGCCCTGAGATCTGCCAGCAGAGGAGGGAGCAGCAGCCAATATTCAAGACAACTTCCCAACCCCCAAGGAGCATCTCAGTTCCAAGCAGAGTGGCGCATGGAAGTCAGGGGTGCTGCGCACTGCAGTGAGGCTGCTGCATGTGACTGCAGAATGCCTGTGGCTGCAGAACTTGCTGGAGGATACAGCGGGCATTCAGAGGTCATGACTGCTGAACAGGCGAAGCCTGGGGAAGAAGACCCTCCATGGTCCAGGAATAGTAGCTACCTCTCACAGCCCCCACCCTGAACTCAGCTCCCGGTCCTAACTCTCCCCTGCCACTGAAAATCCAGCTGAGATTTTGGATTTCTGTGCAAGACCAATCTGGTTTTGTACAAGTCACATGAATCATCCCTCAACCCTTTCCTACCAACAGATCAACTTTCAGATATCTTAGCCATCCTTCCACTGCAGCGGACTGCTGGTGAGAGTCACAGGCAGGTGGCAGGCAATGCTCCATTCACTCACCCTCTCACAGACAAAGGGACAGGGCAGAGTGGGTAGCCCTAAGGTGAATCAACACATTTGCTTTTCTCTTTCTTCTTGGGCCAATGAGGAGAAACTGCTGTTGCCAGAGAAGAGGAGGTAGTGAAAAGAGATGGAGCGCACTGCTTCATTTTGATTGAGACGAAAAATGTGGCTAGATATGCAGTTCCTTTTGGTTACACGTATTTCCCATTACAGCATTTATCATCTTGGCCTCAAAGCACTTTCCAAAAACAAGCTGAAGGGGCTTCGGGAAGAAGTAGGTCTGCAGCTGCCCGCTTGCTCAGAGTGGTCCAGAGGGCTCGATGTGATTGGGCACATCCCGTCCCTGTCCTCCTCCTCTCCACTTTCCTCTCGCTCACTTTGCTCCAGCCACACTAGTCTCCCGGCTCTTTCTCAGACCTGCCAGGCACACTCTTACCTCCGGGCCTTTGCACTTCTGTTCCCTCTGCCTAGAATGCTCTTCGCCCAAACAGCTTCATGGTCGCTCCTTTACCTCCTGATCGTTACTCAGATGTCAACTTCTCAGTGAGGCCTTCTCTGGAGAAGTTACCTAAACTTACAGCTCCCGCCCTCATATACTTCTCAACCCCCTTCCTGACTTTATTTTTCTCTATAGCATTTAACCCCATTTGACATTCTGTCTCTTCTATTATTTATCTTGTTGCCTGTGTCTTTCCACTATAAATTCAGCTTCCCTGAGGGTAAAGGTTTTGTCTGTTTTGTCCACTGCTGTGTTCTCAGTGGCTGGCGTAATATCTGGCGCACAGTATGTGCTCAATAAATTGCTGTCACTGTTGTCTGTGATTTGCTTCTTATCCTCTGGCCCCTGGCACCTCAGCCCTTATATGTGGATGGGTGGGCAGAGCCATAGGAAAGTAAAGGAATGGAGAAGAAGCATGAAGAAAGGAGAAGAATATTGGGAAATATAGAAAAATTATGTGTATGGAGAGATGATAAGGAGCAAAGTGAAAGAGATTTCTAACTAAATGACAGAGGACTCATTGAAGGGCAAGTTTGTGCCAGGGAGGAAGAACAACACAGCAAAGAGGGAAACTCTCCAGAACGTCCAGGAAGTCTAACCTTAGCAAGCGGTTGACTCTTGGGCACAAAGCCGGGGGTTCAGGTGCAACCACAGCTTTGGGCTTCCTGCACATCTCCTACTACAAGGCCATTTTCTGTAGGCCAAGGGAGCCGTGGACAGCAGGCCTAGAAAGAAGAGGAAGAAACCAGGAAGGGAAAGAAAGTAAAAGAGGAGGCGAATGATCTAGGGGAGTCTGGGTGACAGACCACTGGGCAATGGAGGAGACTGAAGGTGAAAGGCCAGAAGAACTTCGGCGAGAGAGATGAAGGGAGAGGCAGAGGTAGGAGGCAAGCATGAGTGTGCTGTTATCATGAGGAGCCAGACACCTCACAGGCCAGGGCAGGAAAGTGTCACCATTGCTCCTGCCATCTGCCCCTGGAGTTCTGTGCCTTTTTCTTTATTTTCTCAGTTTTGTGTTTTTACTATCCTAGTGTTCTCAATTCTCATACTCTTTCCCAGAGATGGATGGATAGATGGACACGGACGGACACACACACGGACACACACACGGACACACACACACACACACACACACACACACTTAGAAGAATTATTTGATCATTTAGAAACTTTCCATATTTTGGTCATCTTTAGGAGGGTTGCAATAAGGTATTTTCCCCCTTGAATTTAGTAACAAAGTCAAAAAAGGTTCCTCTGAAACTGAATCCCAAATCAATAAAGAACAGATGCCTTTGGCTACTTGCCACAAAGTCAAATTAAGAGGCAATTTATAAGTGGAGTTGTAAAGAACAGAATGTTTCGTGAGACATTTCCTATGAGACTAGGTTCTCTGACTACAGAGTTTCTTAGTCTAATCAAGGTGATCAGTTAGAATGTGTCCTCAGAACTGGAATGCATATAATGCAAATAAAGTTGTAAGTTAAACCAATCATCTGACATGGTCAATCTGATTATATGAAATGGGTTATATGGAGTCTAGTGAAAGGAAGGCCAAGAAACAAGTGTATATCTAGTTGGCCCAAAGGAGATTCTTCTCTAATTTGAAAGCTCCAGTCCTGATTTTCTAGACATCCTTGATTTGGAGAATAGAAATAAATCCAGCTACCCTAGCTGACTGAAAATATTCCTTAAAAACATCTCACTGCTTTTGTTTTAATTTTTTGCTCACTAAGCTAATTTGTGATGTCTAACCGTCTGTAAGTTGACCTCTTTAAAAGGATGCTCACCACAAAGGTTCTAAGCTAAGAACCATGTCTGTAATCTGGACAGAGAGAAATAGCCTATTGTTAACTGGCAAATGGGCATGCTTGTATACAGATCCCTCAGTCACCTGAGAGTTTTGGGAAATCGTGTTTTGGTTTCGCTGGGCCTGGTCGCCACAGAGAGTGGGGATAAAATTCTGTACCTTGCCCTGCAAAGCCGAGGACAGATCAAGGAGCTTTGGGTCAGCCTTGCTAAAGTGTTGACAACAGAGAGGGCTTATCAGAAACAACAGTTTCTCCTTTTAGTCTTCTTTTAGCTGCAACCAAAATTCGGTGGCCAAAACATATAAAGAGTCCACAGTGCTACATCTGAGGTGACTTCAAAAGATAAACCTGGCATGAAGTCACCAATATGCAGCTCACTTTCCAGCACACATACGGTACTAACCCACTGTCTAAGCATTCATCTTCCTAAAGAAGCAGAGGACCGAATGCAGGATATAAACTCTCATCTGAGACGTTTGTGGCTTTTTCTTCTATAATCAGGACAACTCTGTACAAACAGTAGCAGAGAGGGTGAAAGAAAATGGCCTGGGAAGACAAACACAAGGCTTACCCTTCTTCTCTGGAAGATGCAATCAGCTTGATTCTCTTTTCTGGAGATCAAATCCTTCTCAAAGCCATAGCTTTCCACCTCGATAGCAGAGGACCAGATTCAGACCTGTTTATCTTTCTAGCCAGGGTAATTTTATTCCATTCTGCATGTTTCAATAACAATTTCCTTCCCCTCTCAACCTCCAGCTGCATTTCCATACTCTGAAATGCCTCTTGAGCAGACAAGGATGACTAGCTCTGGCTGCTGCTCATTATCACAAGGAAGAACAATCTCACCACAAAAGACTATCAAAACATGTTACAGACAGTTGGTCAACCTCTTCTACTCAAGTTGCAAGAAAAAAAATGGCCAATTAACCAAATTCCACCATTCCTGTTAAAAATATACTTCCATCAGGTAGATATATTTTCTCTAAATGCTACAGGACAGATTAATGAGATTTCAAATCTTCTTCTTTTAATGGCACACACTTTAGGGTGGATGCAGGATGGCTAGATAGATGCTTTAGGAAGGTCAGCCTGAAGACACAAATGACCAGAGACATAAAGCCACCTCCAGGGTCAGCCATATTGCCAGCATCAAAGAGGCAGTGGGGCCACCTGCTGGAAGGCTTGGGCACTGCTCTGGTTGCTTGGTCTCTCTCTGCTTCCTCAGGGTCCTTTGAGCCAGCTAGGTCTATGGCAGGACCATGATCTTTTTCTCCAGCTTCTGCGGTGGGAACAGGAAGTTTCTCATTATTTCATCTAGCTCTTCCAAGGCTAGCTGGGCATGGACCTTGGCCACATCATCGGGCTCCAAATGCACTACGTGCTTCAGCAGGTGGTAGAGATCCTTGAGGACATCCCTCAGCACCTGTACGAGAGAGAAAGTCATGACCATGTGTCTACTATGTTAACATTTCCAAGAAAGAGCCAACTGCTTTCTCCTATCTGAGGAGTTCTGTGAGGAAATTCATACACTCCCTTAAGAAGATAATGCATGTCCTTCTCAGGCTGGAGACAGTGGGAGGGGCAGCTGTACTGAGATGGGCTTCTCTTTGGATTTCTCACTCACCTCTGACCCTTCACTACACTGGTCTTTGGAGCTGCTGCTCCCTGTTAGCATCGGGCTCAAGTATAGATTCCAGACCCCTTCAGTCCAACAGCACAGCACAGACCCCAGGACCACAGACAGATAGTACTGCTCAGATATGGTGGCTCCTGGAACACAATTACCAGCATTTCCTTCTCTAGCTCCCACGAAGCCCTCTGCTGACATCCACAGAAGGAGGCATCTATCTTATGAAACTGAGGAGTCTATTTCTTCAGCAATCACGCCTTTCCTTATTACTACTTTGAAAATGTTCCTCCACAGTTCCATTTCCATGCCCTTCCCCCGGTCGCTATAATTTTTTTTTCAATTGCAACTCTGTGATGGGAAACAAGAGAGGACTCTGTAGACACAGCCGCACCCTTTTTTCACATCCAGTGCTCTAACCTTAAGGTCAACCATGGAATTTGGAGCGGGCCAAAGCACCTATTCCCAGAAGTTCCTAACATCCTCCAAAATCCTCCTGTCTTGGGAGCTGGAACTAGCAAGGAACAGGTTTCAAAAAAATAGAGAAACTCAGAGTAAGATGCCCTAGTAATCATCTGGTAACCAGGTCACGGGGGTCACATAATTTGTCTGCATCTACTTCTGAAGTTACTTCTGGTCTGGCTCTTTGCCTCAAAAGCTATTATTTTGGGGACAGGTACTATAGTAGGTATATTCCATATATTATCTCATTTTTATGGCAGTCATACAAAAGGAAGTTATTAGCCCTGTTTTACAGATGTGGAAACAGGATTAGAGGGTTAAATAACCTCCCCAGGTTACTCAGCTAAAAAAAATGCTAGAGCCTGTGTTCTTACTATTTACTTACTTATCTATCTTTTTATTTATTTATTTTTAATTATTTATTATTATTTATGCCTGGTCTTCCTAGGTGGTCTCCCATCCAATTACTAATCAGGCCTGACCCTGCTTAAGCTTCCAAGATCAGTCATCAGGCTTGTTCAGGATGGCATGGCCATGGACCATGGACCATGGCTCCACTGGGAGGCGAACCCAGGACCTTCTGTGTGTAAAGCAGACATGCTAACCGCTACACTACGGAACCATATCCTATCTATCTTGAAAAGGCAATATAGTACAAAAAAGTACATATGAAAAAATAAGTCCCTCTTCTACTCCAGACTCCTAGTTTCCCTTCTCAGAGGATATCATTCTTAATTGTGAGAAATATTCTAGGTGTTTACAAGCATTTATATGTACATGCTTTTTCTCCCCCCTTTTTTAAAGCAGAGAATTATATGCTACCTGTTATGTGCCATGACTTTCCCTTTCATTTAACATATTTTGAAGGTCTTTTGTCTACTTGGCACATAAATAACTTAAAAAAAATAATTGCATAAAATGAATGTCACAAAATTTATTTACCCACTCTCCCAATGAAACTCATTTGAATCATGTTTTAAATATTTTGCTATTGCAAATATTGATGCAATAAACATTCTGCTACCTAAGCCGTTGCAAGCACATACAAATATATCTGTAGGACAAATACCTAGAAAAGTCAAAGGGTAATGCACACTTAAGATTTTGGTAGATAAGGCCAGAGAGGTTGCAAGAATCTACATTTTTACCTAACACTCTGAAAATTCCTGTTCCCCATGTTCTCACCAGTACCATGTATTATAAACTCATCTTTGCTAATCCGGTAAGTGGAAAATAGCATCTTGCTGTTTTAAACTTGCCTCTTTCTAATAAATATATAAAATATGTTTTTTTCTGGTATGAATAACTAAACTTTTCCTTATTGATTTGTAAGAGCTCTGTGCATACGAAATAGGTCTATCATCTATCACGAGTTGCAAATATTTTTCTTTTAATGGCACACTTCAGGCTGGATGCAGTACCAGCTGGTACTTGTTCTTTTTGAAAATTTTTTTCCAGTGAGGAAGTTTACATTTTTAATGGAGTTAAATTTATCAGTGTTTTCCTTTAGGGTCTGGATCTTGTATTTTGTTTAAAAGAAATAGGGCCTACGATCTTAGTGACAATACTATGCTGTTTCTTTCTATTTATTAATAGTGTTATCTATGTGCATCAAGTTGGGTTTATTTCAGTATATGTAAGCAGCTATTACACAAATTGGTTCAAATGGACTTTGGTGGGTAACAAGTATATGGTCTGGGCCCAAGGTCCACAAAGCGTTCCATACAAGTATATTAAGCATGTACCACCACATATCTTGGACTTGCTAAAGAACAAAGGATCCTTTTCATCTTTTGTATTCTTGATCAGCATGGGTATTGGGGAGTGAAGGAGGAAGGTAGGGGAAAAGGGGTACACAAATCAAGCCCCCCAAGCCACTTGCTTGTCTCCTGCTTATCCCCTGTGCTCCAGTTGTGTAGGTTTTTCCTTTGTCTGAGCAAAGCTCCTTCCCAACTCAAGGCCTTTTGCATACACTGTTCCTTTCCTCAGCCTAGAACTTCACTCTACAACTCCTACTTATTCTTAGCCTAAAATTCCATTTCCTCAGGGATCTCTTTCCTTAACACCCACTGTAAGTCTTACCCTGCCTGTAGTTCTGTTCATAGCCCCCATCACAATTATAATTTAAATATTTATTGTGTAATTTAAAAAGTGTTTTCATTACTAGGTCACATGTACTATTGACACTGAAGCCATGTCTTGCCTTTTTCACTCTAGTATAGTCCTAGTGCCTCATATGATAGTAACTGGCACATGGCAGATATCTAAAAAATACTTATGAATGAAGGAAGGCATGCATGCTACTCCTGGCCAGTCTCTCACTAGGTAAACACTAAAAATTGAAACAATACTAGACAACCTGGGTCAGCTTCATGGGTGTATGATCTGTGCAGTCACATAGGCACCCACAATCAAGAGCTTGTGCTTGGTTTAATATGCTTTGCCATCTTAAAATTCTTAATAATTTTATCTTTGAACTTGTGTTTTTGTACGTGAAGTCCAGTGAGACAAAAGAACATGAGTGTGCGCAGAAGAGACATGCCCAATATGTATGTCTGTCATTCTTTGGAGTACATTCGAATATAGCGTCGGCCATGCCTCATGAGCACAGAATTCTGATGGACCCACCATGTATGGGAGCCCAGCAAGATTCAAAGCCAGTAAAAATGGAGCATGTTTGTTATGTTTACAACTGAGCAAATGGAGGCACTGATACTCTAGAGGGGCAGCACTCTCCATTTGACCTGAACTTGCTAAACACAGAATGAAGGTAATGGTTTTCTAAGAAACATGCTTCCTTATTGTAGCCAACCATTTACACTGAAAATGATGACAGAATGAATAGGACAAGCCACAGTTCTTATTTCTTTCAGTCCATTCTTATTCATCAGTAAACTGAAGGTAAAGCTTCTTGGCAGAATATGCATGTATCAAGAAGTGAAATAAAACAGTTAAGTTAGTTTTGTGTGGAGTTTGCACTGTTCTGCTAAGAAGGAAATACATATGCATGTGCAAGCTACGGCATACAAATTATGTAATTTTGGTGATTGCACATATGAGTTAAATGCTCATATTTGCATTGAAAATTGGCATTGCACAGTATAAAGAGACATAATACAATTCATGCTAATAATTTAACTTTTAAAATTTTCTTTACTTAGAACAACATTCATATCAAATAATAAATACCATAATAAGTGAGAAACAGTGTGGAAGGAAAAAACTTTATATTTTAAAACCATGTGGATGAAAAATACTAAACCTGACACACTCAAGGGAGGCCCGCATGGTGGGCCTTACAAACCCAGAGGCCAAAGTAACCACACAGGGTGGTCTGATTTAAAAATTCCTAACTAAAAGCAGGTCATAGTGGTTTCCTTGACAAAGATCAGTCTTTAACTTTGAAACTTGTCTCTTGTCTTTGTGCATCTAAGATAACATACCTTTGAAATGTCAGAGTGATCTTCTTTTCCAGACCTCCTGAAGGCACAGCCGTGGGCACCAGAGCACTAGACTGCATCATTATCTTGTTGCCCACACACCATTTCTATGTGCTGTAGAAGTTCACTATATGGTACCCACCAGTATAAAAGAAGTCTGTCTGTTTTACTTTTTATCCAGTCTCAGAGATTTCCCCACTTTGCTTTCTCCTGCTTCCCTAATCCACCATCAATGAATTTCATGTACCCCACCCCTCCCTTTATATCTCCTCCTTTGATTCTAATGTATAAACTACGCTGTAGAACTGCCATTCTCCAGAGCATTTTCTCAATTTGTTGAGATTTGCTTCCTGGCAACTGTTGTCAGTTTGGGTCAAATAAACTCTTATAAGACTTTTTCTTAGGCTGGATGGTCTTTCTTTGACAACCATTAGCAGCACTTTTTTCTTTTTCTTTCTTTTTTTTTTTTGAACAAGGGACCTGGCCTTTTCACTTTGCACTGGGGCCCACATACTTTGCAGTCAGGCTTGTAGACAACTGTCAGTGCTCCTTGCCCAATGTCACCACATTAAGTGGTGGGCAGACCTCACAAAGATATTGCCTCATCTCTGTTGTCCACTTGTCTCTTGGGTTTTGTCAAAAAGCTGCTGATACACAATAGAAGTTAGGTTCTCCTGGCGCAGGCATCTGACTTTAACTATGGCACTATCCTGACTGCCCTTTCTTTCCTCAAGGCTGGCAGTGTGAAAAAGAGAGATGATTCCAGAGAGAAGATGACTCTTTCTGCAGCCTCATGATTACTCACTCATTCTGTAATCATTATGAAGGGCCCACTACGTGCCCAGGCGTTGTGCTGGTGATAAAAAGATGAATAATGCACAAACCCTACCCTCTGGCAGCTGTAGCCTAGCGGGGAGGGAGACACACACCCCACACAGTATGATCCTCACTCTAAAAAATAAATGTACAAGATTCTGTGGAAGCAAAGGAAGTGATTTCTGCCTGTGTAGGTGGGTGGGGGGAGAACATCGCCCTACCATGCAAAAGGGCTTTCACTCCGACTTTTATTTGTAGCCAATGGGTGGCACCAAGGAGTGGCCTGGGGAAGCTTCAGAGAGTCCCTTCACCTCACAGTCACCTCACATAAATGCAGATCCTAAGCAAAGCAGGCATGCTTGTTATGCAAATACAGCTTAAAGACAAGTCCCAAAGTGTGTCTTATACAGAAATTCTAGAGTTCCCACGGTTTATTATGAGGTCCTCTTTTTTCTTTTTCTTCTAGAGGAATCTTTTGCCTAGTCAGAAGTAGCTTAGAGCTTTTTTGCTAGGGCCTCCTAACATTCAGAGTAAAGTTAGCTTTTACTTTTTAAAAAGAGAAGTTCTAAGGCACTCTGTTCTTTCCTGGTGTGGGGAGGAATTTTCCCCTCAACACTACTGTGACCTTAAAATAACAATAATGCTTGTGCAAACACCACTTCGTACTTGAGGGGTGCTGAGTTCCTTATTATCAGTTACCGGATCTCCTTTTGTAAGTAACTGAGTGTTAGGCAAAGGCTCCTTCTTAATTAATGGGTCTGTCTTAGCGACCCAACCTGGTATGGTTTCTCCCCAATCCCTGAAACCCTGAGGATCCCGCACATCACAGGACTTCCTCTGGACTCCCCAGGGATCAAAGCTTCCTGCCAGCCAGGGATTGCCACCAAATCCCATGGATCAGAAGCTGAATACAAGGAGAGTTCAAAGGTAAAGTTACTCACAGGAGCCTCTGTGGTGGGCAGGATACAGGTAATCCCATGGAGGAAACCTCTCATTAAGAGTTCAACATACCTGCTCTTCAGACCCCCATGCATCAAGGCTCAAGGACTCCAGGGAAAGGTGGAGGGGGTACAGGTGTGAGGGTGTGGGCTAGGGATATCTTAAAGTAGTACCAAGATTCTTAGTCTGAAAATTCTTTGCAAATGGGTGAGGTTCAGGTGCTTCTTAAAAGCATTTAGAGTGTGAGTCCTGCATACGTGTGCGCGTGCGTGTGCGCGTGGGCGCACACACACACACACACACACACGCACATACTCTTTCTCTCCTCCCCTCCTCTCCCTCTCCAGGCTCCAGTTCCCAGAAGCACACAATACTGGTGCTTCGGGGACCAGGATAAATCTTTAGGGTTAGACATGGCTTGGAAAACACCAGGTGAGGCAGGGCACACTGAAAAAGGAACTGTGTGAGCAAAAGACTGCCTTGGGCACACAGGTGCACTTTGAATGGGAAAGCAGGAAAACAGGGTTTGACTCTTTCATTGAGCTTGACCTGGAACATCCTGCAGTGGTTATTGTACCTGAGTTAAGATCAAAAGAAACAATAAATGGCAAATATCTTTCTTCTTCTTTAATTCCTAAGTTTATTTATTTATTTGATTATAAAAGCAATATAACCACAACCCAGAATATCTGTAAAATAGAAGAAAAGTCTCTAGACAAACTACCTCTCTAACGCAAGCTCCATTAGTAAAGACATTTAGTAATTAGTAGACTAAGTTACATTTGAAAAAATTATTTTAACATTTTAAAAGTCATTTACACTTCAAGATGATTTTACAATCGTAACTTAGGTGAATGAAGCTGCTATTCTTCTATTATTATGTGAGATCAATAAGACACAACACAAATGGTCAAAAACAAAACATTTACAAAAATAGGAACTCAGAAAGATATGATCTAGCAGAAGATATTCCATCTATAATTTCTTAATATTTATAGGGAAAATAAGTTACTAAATATAAAAGGATAAAAAAATTAAATGCTAGCATACACTGATTGTACTTAGAAATTCGGTCTTCTATAAAATCAATAGATGAGGCAAAAAAAAGATCAGAAAGAAAGAAAACAAAATTCCATACAATCCTATTAAACACCAATTGTGGTTCCCTTTGTGGCTAACAAATAAATAAGTATTGGGCACAAAGACAGAAACAGAACTGACAGGGAAGTCAGACACTGAAATAAAAGGCAAGGGCAGATGGAGACTGGCCTGGCAGACCAAAACATTCTCTAGATTAGGGCCCAGAAGAGGAGGCCCCAGAAGCTGACTAGTTCTGTTTAAAAATATGTTGGAATAAGCATTAGGTGTGGTGAGAGTCTGCCAAAAAATTCTAGGCCAATTTCTAAGAACCCTCATTTTGACCACTGTGCCTCCATGTTAAAACCAATGCAAGATTTGGTGGCTGAAGGGAGTGAGAGGGAAGAGATGAGGCTAGGAATAGTGCAGAGAGTCAAGATCATCAACAGAGCACAACTCGGCCAACATTTCCCAAAGCCCGTGCAGGAGGCCACGCTCAGCACTCCGGGTGATGAGGGCCAGTGCCTACCCTTCAGGAGCTCACCACCCTGTGGGAGAGACAGACGCTCGGAGCTGAACCTAATGGTCTGGAGGCAGGTGAATCCGGTGAAGTGAATCCTGGTGCTCCTAATTACTAGCTAGGGAATCTGAAGCAACTACTTCAGCTCCTGGAACCAGTGATCTCATCTGTAAAATGGGGATAACAGGCCTTCTTTTAAGGTTGTAAGAATTAGAATTCATGTCTCTAAAGTTCCAAGCACAAGGACTTGCATATGGTGGGTGCTAAATAAGAGCCAGTTTGTCAGTTTCCCCCACTAACACTATGATCACTTTGAGGCCCAGAACTGTGACCGTCTTGTTACTCTTCCATCACTGAGGCCTAGAACGGAGAGTGGCCTGTAGCAGCTCTGGCACATAGTAAATTTTTGATGAATGAATGAATAAATGAATGATAACAATAGCTAATTCTTACATGATATCTGTTATGTGCGAGGTCTGGTTCTAGGCATGTTATCTATAATAATTCACTTAATCCTCACAACAGCACAAGGAGAGAAGTGCTATTATTATCTCCAATTTCCCCAGGGCCACACAGCTACTAACAGGTAGAGCTAAGATCCAAACCCTGGCAGCCTGACTCGGAGCTGATGTTCTTCATTAACTAACATACTATTCTGCCTCTCAAAGAAGTTATTATTTTCTCTACTATGAAGTGGGGAGCATAAAGCACATATACTGCCTACCTAACAAGTTCATGTGGGATCGAAAGATCACAAATGCATGTGAGAGTACGTTGCTATCATAAGCAAAGTGATATAATTCAAAGTATTGTTGCTATTATCACTCCAACATTGGGTTTAATATCAAGGAGCTCAAAAAAAAAAAAAAAATGAGGGGAAAATCACAGCTCTGAAAATGAAAAATAGAGAGCAGAGAGCAGAAAAAGAGTGATCAGGAAGATGAATAAATGAAGGGGAGTTAGAAGAAAAGGAAAGGGGTGTAAAAGGGGAAAGAGACGTGCTGTCGCCCGTCCGAGCGCAGCACCAGGGCCAGACTGGGCACCTGACGACCAGGGACGCTGACCGCGCTGTCCCACCAAGCTGAGAGCAGCGGGAGGGATTCTGCTGAGCCAGTCGAGGAGCCCAGCTCTGAGGTCTTAGAGGTGAGCTGCCTAAGATAATGGGCAGGAAACAGACTGGGGAAGCAGGACAGAGATGGACAATCCAGAGCTCATTCAGGGCGCTCTGGCCTAAAGAAGAATAAATGCTTTACTGATAAAACCCAAACCTTCGCTTTGATGGGTCTATTAAAAAGAAATGAGGGCCGATTCAGACAGAAGGATTGGGCTTTTGAGACACCTCCCTAAAGTGCTTGCTGGCAGGGTCAGCAAAGAGAGACAAGGTTACTAATGTCTGAGAGATGTCTGTCTCTGCCTGACAGACACGGAATCTCAAATGTGCTTAAGTTCAGGGTAGTGCTATTATTAACCCGAGGTTACTGAGCTTTTCAAAAACCTTTTATTTTCAAAGTATTTTTCTCTGCCTGACCCAGAGATAAATGGCATTTTTACCCTTTCTGGATCGTGTCTGTTAAATGGGGAAGGTATCGAAAGTGAAAATTGGAGATGGGTAAGGAAGGGATAGGGGGTGGCAGTATCGTGTGTGATTTTCATGAAGAATAGGGGAAAAAATTTAATTGGTCAAGTGCCAAAAATGCTATAGGAATATAGACAGGATGGGCAGGTTAGGGACAAAAACCAAGATCGCCACTATGGTTAACACCTGGTGGGGATGACAGCTCAAGGGTCCGAAACAAAAAGTAGGCGAATGTACTTACTGACACCTAATTGTGTGTGCCGCTAGGCTAGATTACGCTGAGGCATGCTGCCCAAGGCTTTGAGGTGTCCGAGACCAGCATTACCGGGGCTGCATCCAGCTCGTTGCGGCAAGGACTGAAACAGCAGCTGCTCTGGTGCTAGGAGCAGCGGTGGCAGCATCTTTCAGAATGTCTTTAAATAGCAACCTGAGGAAGGCAGCAGCTTTTCCTACACCCCCACAGGCACGGAAATAGAACAAAGAAGGCAGGAAAAATGGCCGGAGTATGTGCAAAGGCAGCAGGCTGCTGCTTGTAAGAGAAATCGGGAGCTTTGTCCTTAGAAGGTGATTACAATCCCAGCTTTCAAATTGTATTTCATCACCACGTCTGGGAAAAAGTTCTCCATTTTTCCTGGCCCTTGAAGCTCCCCACGCAGCACCCTGCTGAGGGAGCACAGTCCTACTTTCTTTCTGCACCTAACGTGCCCGCGCATGATTAGATGGCACCAGCAAAAGGCTTACTACCATTTATTGAGTGTTTACTACACTTCCATCTCTGTGCTAGCCCTTCATACAAATCATCTCATTCAATCCTATGAGGCAGTTATTAGGCCCAGTTTACAAATTAAGGTAAGGGGATTTAGAGAGGTTTAGTGATTTGCTCAAGGACATTGCTAGAATTCAAACCTGTGTCTGCAAATCTTGCTTTTAAATACATGTGCTTACTAGGAAATCCAATATGCAAAAGGAAGCTATGGAGAGACTGTGATGTTTTTCTTGCATCATCAAAGCTGTTTATTTGGATGAGGCCTGGTTAGGGAGGAGCGGGTACAGCCACCAAGCTATTACTGGCTGACTGCAAGGTTTGAGTTTCTTTTGGGGCACCAGTTTATGGGTCATCCTGAAGGGTCACACAGCCTCAGCTTTAGCTTGAGTTGGCCACAGGGGTAGTGCAGGCCACTCTCCTTAGGGCATTTGCTCAGTGGAATTCAACGAAGCTTCAGAAACAAAGATGCTTCAGAAACAAAGATGCTTCAGAAACAAAGGGTTATAGAATTAGACCAAAGGCCAGAGAAAAGCAGAGTCACTGACACTTCAGAGGCCCTGGGAGGGTTCATATTATGTGCTAATATGTACATGATGTGGTTAGACATAGACTAGACTGGAAAAAGCAACTCGCCCACACACATGTCTACCTACACAGCCCAGACTTTGTCTCTGAGTAACACCATCGTTCTGGTGTAGTGATTCTCCACCCTTGCTGCATATAATCCACGGGGAACTTTTAAAATGCCTGGGCTCCCACCTCAGGCATCAGAATCAGAATCTTAGGGGTTGGGGCTGAGGGCTTAAAAACAATTTTTTTATTATTTAGTATTATTTATGCCTACAGCACCTGGTCTTCCTAGGTGGTCTCCCACTCAAGTACTAACCAGGCCCGACTCTGCTTAGCTTCCGAGATCAGATGGGATTGGGCTTGTTCAGGGTGGCATGGCCATAGACCATGGACCGTGGCTCCATTGGGGCATGAACCCAGGACCTTCTGTGTGTAAAGCAGACGTGCTAACCACTACACTATGGAACCACATCCAAAAAAATATTTTTTTTATATTTCTTTTTATGCTCTCCAGGTGACTCTAATAAGCAGCCAGGATACAGTAGTTAGGATACAGCATGTTAGGAAAAAACACAGGATAGACTTAGTAAGAGATATTGCCACTGTTTCAAAAGTAGAAATCACTGTTACAACTTTGCCTATGAAAAATCTAAGTGCCAATAACAAGCGATGTGATTTGGACATAACCTATTGCATTCTCGGAATTTTCTAAACTACCAACTACCAGGTTATCATTTCCCAGAAAAATGACAGGGTCAAAATCATTTTTAATCCATAAATTAAGATTGTATCTTTTTTCCAAAATACTTTAAAACTTTGTTTTTAAACATGTGTATATGAAGTGCGATTCTGAAAATGGAGAAAGTTACAGGCTACCAATGTGTATTCTGCAAGACAATAAAAGGATAAGCTAAATACAGCTGCTTCTGTTGCTAGGTTAGCTGGAATTATAGCAGAAAACTCCTCCCAGATGGGAGGAAGTAAGGGAGGTACGTGTGGGGTGGGGGGGGGAGAGAAGCCAAGTTTTGAAATGCAGATGGTTCTGCTACACATTAATATTCATTTTCCGCTCTGCCTCAGGACTTCTCCCAACTGATTTGGGGACAGCGTGTGTACAACCCAAATGCAACAAAAACATTAGGCTTTTCCAAGTAAGGGAGGTAAAATAAAATTCTCCCCGCAGAGAGAACTTGTTCAGACAACTTCTGCTCTTGGGAAACCTGAACACTGGAAATGTTTGGAACTCTCGGGATTTCCAGTGTTAGATCTCAGAAGTCTATTTATTGCTAAGGCAGGCACAAAGAAATTCAAGGGACGTGTTCATGCCTCTTAAAGATTTCATGTATTCTTTCAATAAACATTTATTAAGCACTTATTTTGTGCAAGGTAATGCGCTAGATTTTGGAAATGTGCAAGTGAATGGAATGAGGTACCTAGAGGAGTCCTATTCATAGGGACAGACAGAATGGTGATTGCTAGGGGCTGTGGAGGGCGAGGAATGGAGAGTTAAGCTTAATGGGTATAGAGTGTCAGCTCTCCAACATGAAAAGAGTTCTGTGGAGGGATGGTGGTGATGGTCGCACAGCAATGTGAATGGATTTAAATGCTACTGAACTGTACACTTAAAAATGGTTAAGACGTAAATTTCATCATGACTTTTTTAAAAAGTGACTGGTGTGTTCAGGGGCTCACAGTCTGCTACCGACATCAGTCGTGAACAAAGTTCTACAATATCTGCTCTAGTCCTGTACAGACTGGAGACGCGAGGACTAACTTTACCTGAGAAATCAAGAAAGGCTTTTCACAAAGAGTGTAACTCTGGAGTAGAGTCCTAAAGGTTGAATAAAAGCTTAGCAGATAGACAGATAGCAGACAAACAGGTAGAAGGTGGGGAAGGCATTTGAGGCAAAAGAAATAATATGGACCAAGATGTGGAGGCAAGAACTAGTATGCAGGTTATCTGGAGCTGGCCTGAGGTTCTCAGAGTATATAAGGAAAAGTATGGGAGAGACAGTTACATAAGTTGGGTGGGATCCAGATTATACACGGCCTTGTATGTCATGTTAAGAAGCCTGTTCTGCATGTTATGGACCACAGGGAACCATGGAGAAAATGTTAGCTAGGTACTAGACCTCAGCGGATTTGCATTTCAGAAAGATCTCTCTGTCTGCTCTCTTACTAAGCTGAGTAACCGAGTACCTATTGATCCCAGAGAATTAAAGAGTAGAAGAAAGTCCAGTGGTTAAGAAAACAGCAGTCCTAGGAACCCAAGTTTGTCCCAATATACTTGTAATAATAGTTCAACTCTTTCTCAAGTATAATCTCAGGCAAGTTTTAATGAGTTCCTTCAGAACAGCCAAGCTGGCACTAAGGCAGCCTGGGGTTGCACCTTTTACTGGCTGTTTGACTTGGCCATCTAAATGTAAACTTTCAGACCTCAATTTTCTTATCTATAAATAGAGTTAATAAGCATATTTATCTCATAGGATTGTTATTAATGAAATAATGAATGTAAAGAATTTAGCGATTTGCCCGGTGTACAATAAGCCCTTAATAGATGTTAGTTATATTATTATTAATACTAAATCTCAGAAGATAAGGAATTTATTTGGAGATTTGCTAAGAGCAAATAAACTGTGATGAGCAATGAATGAGCGGGAACAGACCTCAGAGCATTAATTCTGTCATTTCAAGTCACCCCAAGGAAGGAACATTTAGTCAGAACTCCCTTTCAGTAAATGGAGCAAAGATAAGTGGGTTTTGCAACCCAGAGGCCCATCTGATTATCAGCATAATCACTCTCAGGAAGAAACCATTCCTGATCAGGCTGCAGGGTAGGAGGAAAGTCCCAAGCCTCTCATTCCCCAGCCTGGCAGTCCTGAAGGTGTTTGGTCTCCGCCAGTCTTTCTCTGCTCTCTGCTTTTTTCAGATCTGTGGACACATGGGAAGGTGCTGGATAGTGTAGTCTATGGTTGGACAGAGCTTTTGGCAAAGGATCGTGGAACATGAGGAAGGGTAAAAAGGAAGTCAGGGTTGTTTCTTGTCTCTGCTTTCTGAAGATTTAATATTGGCAGAGCCGGGCGCCTAGGTCCAAGGCTAGCCCAAACACTCCTCTCACTGTTCGTCATTCTCCAGAGCAGACAGTAAATAAGCTGTAAGGAGGTAGTCTGGCCTATTTTCCTTTGGGGGATTATGTCCTCAGGACCTGAAGCAGCCTTCTGTTAAACACGAAAACGCCCAAGTGACTCAGGTCCTGAGCCCTTCAGATGACAGTCTTAGAGCATGTGAGTGTGAGTTCTGGAGTCCACGCTGCCTGGCTTCACCCACTTTGCCACTTACTAGCTGGTGGACAAGTTACTTCTCTTCTCTGTCTCAGTTCCCTCATGTGTAAAATGGGGATATTAATCATACCTCAATAGATTATAAAGATTAAGTGGATTAATGTAAAGCACTTAGACATTATTGCTATCACATAGTAAATGCTCAGTAAAAGGGGTTTTAATATACATTGAATTTTTCAGGAATGCGACAATTGTATAAATTCAGAGAAGATGATAATTTGATTTGTTGGAATTTTACAGTGTAGCTTATCACTTTGGAAAATTGGGCTACTCGATGTACTTCTGAGTTGCCAGTATAAGATACGTATCTTAGGTCTTACTTAGAGGAAGGAAGCTAACGGATTTCCCCAAACCTGGTGCTTAACCTGTGCTCCCACTCACCTTCGTGATGTTACCTAAGATACACTGGATAATAAGAGAAACATTGTTCCAGGTGAATAAGTGACTTAGATAAGAGGAAGAGAAGGGAGATATTATGCTTTCATTAGCACTTGGCCAAAGTAAGCTACCAGGAACAACTGCAAATGACTGCTAATTCTTCCTGGCATTAGCTTTGGAAAATGAACTTTATTTCCTTATTCATAAAATAAGATGGTTGGAATATTTCCCAAAGTATGTTCCATGGAACATTATTACTTGGCATGTTTATAATGAAAAAAGGGTTCCTTGGTAAAGCACATGAGGAAATTGTTCGTTTTCTTTGCTGCAGGACTTCTCAAACTCCCTACGAAGCTAACATGGACATAATCTCTAAGATGGGAATATATGGTTGTATGCAGCATTTTCCAAACTTATTTGACCATAGAGACCTATGTCAAAGGAGCAACTCATGAGGTTAATAAGTTGAAGGAAATTTTTGTGAAATATAAATTGGACTCTAAGGCCTCTTCTACCTCTAACATTCTAAAATTCTGTGTTTAATATTACTTTTTTCTTGGCCATTGTAGATCAGAGTAAGGGTAAAAGAAAGCTATCCTACAGAAAATAAAATAGTGTAAGTCTGGTGCAGAAGAAGAACACAAACCAAGTTCTAAAGTATGTAGATCTATGTAAATGATATGCAGAAGAGGCAGAAAGGGAGCAGTTTTAAATGTTAGGGCTTCTGAACTATCACTAACGTTATCACTAGGAAAGGCTGAACATTTATATTTTAGCAGTCACAGTAAGGTACTGAGTCCTAATCTTTCCTGCTTTACTTTTCAAATTTACCACCAATGCCATAAGAATCTGGCCAAGTTACTGTTGAGGAAATCTATAGGACTATTCTCTACTCTTTAGCACTGACCCCCAGGCTGTCTTCTCACAAACAGCTATGGTGGAGGCTGAACACGGTTTTCCACAAACAAGCAACCTCGTATGCTCCAGCTGCCCAGCCAAGTTAGTGGATATGAGATGGGTATCTGATCTTAGCTGGAACATTATGTTTCTTCCCTCAAATGTTTGCATTTGAGGCCAGAGAGGTAATCTCTGAGTACTGGATGTGAGAGGCAACACTGGGCAACCGGCAGCAGTCATGTTACTGTCATAGGAAGAAAGCTGGACTCCAAGGCAAGAGAATGAAGGTAAATATAGGAGAGGCAGAGACAAGAGATGGAGCATTTCAGTTCCTGAGTTCAAAATTCACTGATGACCAGCTCTATCCCAGCTTTTCCCACAACATGGTTGTTCACTCTTCTTTGGATTCAGGAGGCTAAAAAGTTCTCATTGCTTAAGCTAGTTCAGACTAGTTTCTGTTCCTTAAAACCAAAAGAGCTCTTACTATATAGTCATGTATGTCCTCTGCACCTACTTTGTCCATCTATAAAGAAGGAAGAATGGAGGCTGCCTCCTGAAAGCTGGTGGATTGAACACATGTACACAGCATTACTCTATCCTAAAATCCCACTAAGTGACAGTAAAGGGGAATAAATGGCATTAAATTACTAAAACAAAAAGAACTAAAAAGGCAAAGGCAACAAATGCTTAGATGCTAGAAGCAGTTGGATGAATCCTGATTTGCCCAGATTAGTATGTTTTACATCTGTTACACTGGTGTAATTATTAATAGTGTCCTCTTTCACTCTCAAATATGTCCCAGTTTGTATGATAAATTGATTCATTAAACCTAAGAAGCCTAGAAGCAAGCCTAAGGCACCACAAAAACTCAAAATTAAGTTCAGGAGTTGATGAGCCATACCTCTTAAAACGGAGGTGAACAGAAACCTTGGTTGGAAGTATGTTTGAGTAGTTATTAAGTTTCCTGATGCCTTCTACTGTGTGTATCCAGGTGACTATCCCTCCTGAACTACAACAGAAGCCTGGAGTTTTACCCTCTGAAGAGTCCAACCAGAGAGATTCTGGATAGGTGGAAATCAGGTACAGAAAAGGATGAGGCTGCCACATTGAAAACAGAAGGATTAAGTGAAAGTCTACTTATGGAATGGTGACACTGCCATATTCCTCCTTCCACTCATCTTCCAGAACCCTGGCCAGCCAGTCTAGGTGGGAGTCCCTTTCCCACACAAAAAAAGAGACTTCAGAGTAAGTCTTAGAGTTTCGCAATGAAATGACCTGGCCAGATCATCACCCTGCTATAAAGTTCGCCAGTCCATAAGTATCACCCATGCACGCAGAGCACCATCAGCTTTTAAGAACAGTGCTCTGTTCTTAAATCTTGCAGTAGGCTTAGAAAGTAACCAGTCCAGATAAGAGCAAGTGGATGAAGGGTTGTAGGAGACATGTCTCTCAGAAGATGAAGCTATTAGAATAGTACTTGATATGCTTGAATCTTTTAAAAGTTTTATAAACTTTTAACAGAGACTGGAGGTGAACTGGTAATTGATTCATCGAAAAATAACAAATGTAAACTGAGACATTTATTAACTTCGGAGAAAGCCAAAATTCATACAAGAAAGAATGAGTAATCACAGTATATTATATGGCTCAGCTATGGATAATACAATCATAATAATATAAACACTAAATATCGATATAGCAAAAACTATAACTACATAGGGAGAATGGGGAAGAAAAATGTATGTATTTGTGGAAGTATGTTAATAATAACAACTAATACATATTGAACTTTTAGACCCCATAAATTCTAAACACTTTACATAAGTAAGCTCATTTAAGTCTTATAATAGCCCTACGTTATCCCCATTTTACAGATGAAGAAGTCGAAGCACAGAGAGGTCAACTAATTTGTGCAGGGTCTTATTGCCAGTAAATTGCAAAGCAGGGATTCAGTCCTAGAAATTCTAGCTCCACAGTCCATGCTCTAAGTCTAAGCTACTATACTCTGTTGCTTCATTCCTTCTCACTGTTGGCCTTAGGAACATAATCACTGAGTGAGGCCCACTTTTACATATCAGATCTAGTAGGCAGTCATTAAGTAAATTGAAAAATCAAGAAATAGCAGTATAAGCATGCTGTTTACAAATACGGAAGTAGACATTTAAGAAAACAGCTAATCAAGTTGAAAATGGTTGCTGCTAGGGAGTGGGAATGGTGGGTAACAAAGGAGGATGGGGCTATGGAACAAGCCTTGTAAAATTATCGCTTTTAAAGTAAAAGTTATATAAACAACCGTTCTGAAAATAAAAATTAAAAAAACAAATACATTAACAATAAAAAGACAACCCAATAAAAAAATGGGCAAAAATTCTGAATAGACATTTCTCTAAAGAAGACAGATACGAATGGCCAATAGCTCATGAAAAGATGCTCAATATTTTTAGTCACCAAGGAACTGCCAATCTATACCACACCACTTTACAGGTAATGGGATGGCTATAATCCTGGTAAAGGAAAGACAACAAGTATTAATGAGAATGTGGAGCCTTTAGAACCTTCATACACAACTGATGAGAATAAAAAATGGTGTAGCTGAAAAACAGTCTGGCAGTTCCTCAAAAAGATAAACATAGCATTACTATATGACCCAGAAACTCCACTCCTAGGTATGTACCTAAGAGAACTGAAAACATATGTTTGCACAAAAGCTTGTACACAAATGCTCATTAAAACACAGCCCCAAAGTGGAAACAGCTTAAATGTCCATCAACTGATGAATGGATAAATAAATGTGCTTTATATCCATACAATGGAATATTATTCAGCCATAAAAAGTAATGAAATCCTGATACATGCTATAGTATAGACAAACCTTGACCAAATTATCCTAAGTGAAAGAAGCCAGATACAAAAGGCCACATATTATAAATTCATTTTATATTAAAAGTCTAGAAAAGGCAAATTAATAGACAGAAAGATTAGTGGTTGCCAGCGGGAAATGGAAGAATCATTGCTAACATGTACAGGGCTTTTTTTGGGGGGTAATAAAAATGCTCTGGAAGTAGATGGTGGTGATGTTTGCATAACTTTATGAATATGTTAAAAATCTTGTATTGTACACTTTAAAAAGTTTAATTTTATGGATATGAAATTCTCAACCTAAGAAACTATGTGAGGAAAAAAATATAAGGTGAGGGGGAGTAGGGGCTAAAGTACTGTTGATGAACAGAGTATACCCATTTTACCTCCCTTTGGGTCAGTAGCAGCGGCCTTCATCTGCTGGACTCGGCCTTAACTTTCTTTCTCCTGTTCACTAAGTTCTCTCAGGTTGGGTCTGTCTCCAGCCTGGTACCAAGCTCCTCTCCTGACACACTTCCAGCCCTGCTCTCTCACTCTGGCTCAGATCTTGGGACAAATATGCCTCCCAAAAGCCCTTGATCATGTCCAGGGTTATCTAACTGTAAACCCTCTTTAACTCAGGGACTTAAGGACATGATTCTGAGTTACTATCCCATATACAAATTGTGTATTTGATGGGAGGTAGAGATCCTTGGAAAAAGGCATTGACTAATGACTAAACATTCAGTTTTTAATGCATGCGAATGAACATTTGAAAAGTTGTACTTCTGGTCTGACTGGGTCTTAAGAAGTAAAATATAGCAAATTATGTTGGGCTCGAGACAAAACAGAATAAGACAAGTTTCTAAAATATATATAAAACAGGTGTAAAAGTCATCACAATTTTTTTGGCAACACCTTGCCAGGGAGAAGTGCTGAGAACTTTGTTATTTACAGAAAAAGTATATGGCTAAACAGGAACTGGAATTTTGTACACATCTCTACTCTTAACTAGAATGTTACTTTAAATCTCCTCAGCAAGGGATATTAAACTGGTGACTGCTTATTGTATTTTCACTCATCATTGGTGTAATTCTTTGCCTTAAAAATAATCTTGATTTGCCCTTTTTTTAAAAAATAAGCAGTCTAATAAAGTTAGGTAACAGTACAGCTAGGTAGAGCACTGGCTTTAGCGACACATAGCCTGGGTTTAAGTCTGCCCTGCCACTTGTTAGCAGTGCGATCTTGAGCAGTTCGCTTAACCTCAAGGGGCTTCCTTTAGTCATCTGTAAAATGGGGATAACACCACCTACCCCTCAGAGTTCTTGAGAGAATCAACTGAGATAATACAGCAATGCGCCTAGCTCAGTTCCTGCTTTACGAAAGCACACAGCATTATTATTTTGTAGTACGATATCCACTGCTTCCTAGTGGTAGGGAAGAGAGGGAGAAAACAATAGTGTTGGAGGTCAAATCAAGTCCAAATATATGTTAAGCACTTTTGGTTCAATAACTATAAAGCATCTAGGTTCTTATATGTTTTCCCAGCTGAGCAGGTATCTACCACGAGGAAGAACGAGATAGCATATACAACATGAGAGCCTTGTACAGAGTCAAAAGGCTGGATTCCATGTAATAAAGTCTTCCAAAATCTGAGATGACTAATGATGAGAGCCTGGCATGATAAAGTATAAGGCTCTAAAAGCTCCAGTCATGAAATAAATTGTTTATTCATTTAGATTGAATATAAAATTATCTTTGGTGGGTTTAAAAAAAAAATCATTAGAAACCCCCAGCAAAGTGATGGTGATCGTAGCAATAACAACAACGACAATAACGATTATTAGTTACCATCGTCACTGTTGTCTTTTATATTTACAACTCTTTACAATTTGAGGGGTTTTACATGTTGTCCCATCTAATTCTTGCCACATCTCTGTCAAGTAGGTAGGACTGATGTAAAAATGAGGTTCAGAGAGGTTAAGAGGTTTGAACCAAGACCAGAACTTGTACCAAATCCAACAGTCCAAAAAATTATTCTATACTCCTTCATTATTTTCTCTATTCAAGTATCAGAATCCACTTCTTTCAAGGTAAGCATGTCAGAAACAGTGCTCCACTTGCCCTTCTGTGGCTACGGGATGTGGTACACATACTTAAAAAAAAGTGTGACAGAGACAGAGATGCCCCCCCGCCCAAAATAGGCTCTTCTCAAGATGCAGCAATAATGAACAGATAGAGAAGCATAAGCACAAAAGAGAGAGGACAATGGAATCTTAGGGACCTATTATGGGTTGAGTTGCGTCCCCTCCTCCCCTCGAACAGATGTGCTGAGGTTCTAACCCCTAGTACTTCAGAATGTGACCTTACTGGGGAACAGGGTTGTTGCAATGTTAAGGTCATAGTGGAGTAGGGTGGGCCCCTAATCCATTATGACTGGTGTCCTTATAAGAAGAAAGCTACATAAAGGCATTGACACACAGCACACATGTGACAACGAAGGCAGAGACTGGAGTTATGCAGCTATAAGCCAGGAAATGCCAAAGACTTCCAACAAACCACTGGAAGTTAGGGAGAGGCACAGAATAATTCCCCTACAGAACACGGTCCTGTCGTCACCTTGGCATTGGACTTCCAGTCCCTGGAACTATGAAGCAGTACATTGTTGTTGTTTAAGCCACCCAGTTCGTGGCCTTTGTTACATCAGCCCTAGGGCCTAAGGGGACTTTTTACTTCTAAGCCTGAAATGGAGCAACAGCAAGTGGGATGTCTAAGAGTAAGTAAAGAGGGAAGTGTTTGGAGGAGAGAGATAATTTATAAACTTACAAAGGACACAAATAAACAAAATCAGGGATGAAAGAGGGGAAATTACGACTGATGTTGCAGGAATACAAAGGATCATACAAGAATACCATGAAAAAGTATATAACACCAAATTTAATAACCTAGAAGCAATGGACCAGTACTTAGAAAAATACAACCTTCCTAGACTGAATCAAGAAGAACTGGAAAATCTAAATAGACCGATCAGCAGCATGGAAATTGAAACAATCATCAAAAATCTACCAAAAAGTAAAAGTCCAGGACCAGATGGCTTTACCAGTGAATTCTACCTAACATTCAAAGAAGATTTAATACCTATTCTCCTCAAACTCTTCTAAAAAATTGAAGAGGAGACAATACTTCCCAACTCATTTTATGAGGCCAATATTACTCTGATACCAAAACGTGGTAAGGATAACACGAAAACTACAGACCAATATCTCTCATGAACACAGACACAAAAATCCTAAATAAGATACTAGCGAACCAAATACAGCAACATATTAAAAAGATTATACACCATGATCAAGTTGGCTTCATCCCAGGGGCACAAGAATGGTTCAACATACGCAAATTGATTAATGTGCTACGCCACATAAAAAATTTTAAAAAAAGAATTATATGATCATATCAATAGATGCAGAAAAAGCCTTCCACAAGATACAGCATCCATTTGTGATCAAAACACTTCACAAAATTGTTATAGAAGGAAAGTACCTTAAAATAATAAAGGCCATCTATGACAAACCCTCAGCCAACATTATACTTAATGGTGAAAAAAACTAAAGATCTTCCCTCTAAGATCAGGAACAAGGCAAGGCTGTCCACTATCGCCACTCTTATTCAATATAACATTGGAGGTCCTAGCAAGTGCAATCAGACAAGAGAAAGATATAAAAGGCATCCAAATAGGAAATGAAGAAGTCAAACTGTCATTATTTGCGGATAACATGATTCTCTATATAGAAAACTCTAAAGACTCCACAAGAACACTATTAGAAACAATAAACAAAGTCAAGTCTCTGGATACAAAATCAACATTCAAAAATCCATAGCCTTCCTATACTCTAACAACAAAGCGTCAGAAAAAGAAGTTGAAAAAATAATTCCTTTCACAATTGCAACAAAAAGAATAAAATACCTAGGAATAAATTTAATGAAACATGTGAAGGACATTTATATAATGAAAACTACAAGACCCTATTAAAAGAAATCGAAGAAGATACAAAGAAATGGAAAGATATTCCGTGTTCTTGGATTGGAAGAATCAATATAGTTAAAATGACCATATTGCCTAAAGTATTATGCAGATTTAATGCAATCCCCATCAAAATCCCATCAGCATATTTTAAAAGAAAAAGAACAAAAAATCATCAGATTTGTAGTGGAAGCACAAAAAACCTCAAATTGCCAAAGCCATCCTGAGAAAAAAGAATGAGGCTAGAGGCATCACTCTGCCTGACTTCAAATTATACTACAAAGCAACAGTAATCAAAATGGCATGGTATTGGCAGGAAAACAGACACATGAATCAGTGGAACAGAATCGAGAGTCCAGAAGTAAATCCATATTTATATGGGCAAATAATTTTTGACAAAAAAGCCCAAAACATATAGTGGAGAAAGGAAAGCCTCTTCAATAAATAGTGCGGGAAAACTGGAAAGCCACCAGCAAAAGAATGAAATTAGGCTGTTGTCTATCACCGCATTCCAAAATTAACTCAAAATGGATTAAAGACCTGAATATAAGATCTGAAACAATAAAATGCATGGAAGAAAACAAAGGAACTAAGAACCTTGGACTTAAAGAGGATTTTATGAATTTGACCTCAAAGGCAAGGGAAGTCAAAGCAAAAATAAATGAATGGGACTACATCAAACTAAAAAGTTTCTGCTCACCAAAAGAAACTGTCGACAAGGTAAAGAGACAACCATCCAAATGGGAAAATATATTTGCAAGCAATGCCTCCAATAAGGGCCTAATATCCAAAATATACAAAGAACTCATACGACTCAATAACAACAAAAAAACAAATGATCCAGTCAAAAAATGGGCAGAGGACCTGAACAGACACTTCTCCCTAGAGGACATATAAAAGGCCAACATACATATGAAAAGATGTTCAACATCGCTAGCTATTGGGGAAATGCAAATCAAAACCACAATGAGATACCATCTCATACCTGTTAAAATGGCTATAATCAACAGGACAAGTAATAAGAAATGCTGGAGAGAATGTGGAGAAATAGGAACCCTCATACAGTGCTGGTGGGACTGCAAATTGGCACAGCCGCTATGGAAAACAGTATGGAGGATCCTCAAAAAACTAAGAATTGATCTACCATATGATCCAGCAATCTCTCTACTGAGTATTTACCCCAAAGACTAGAAAACTCATATCTATAAAGATATTTGCACACCAATGTTCATAGCAGCATTATTCACAGTGGCCAGGACATGGAAGCAACTGAAGTACCCTACGATAGATGATTGGCTAAAGAAGCTGTGGTACATATATATAATGGAATACTACTCAGCCCTAAGAAGAGGTGAAATACTGCCATTTGTGACAACATGGATGTAACTTGAGATAATCATGCTAAGCGAAATAAGCCAGACAGAAAAAGTTGAAAATCACATGATATCACTTATATGTGGGATATAAACCTAAAAGCAACAAATGAGCAGGACAAATAAACAGAGACTCATGGCCATGGACTATAGACTAGTGGGTACCAGAGGACTACAGAGTAGTGATTACTAGTGGGGTGGGGGAGGAGGGGGGAAATAGATGGGGTAAACGGGGTCAAATATAGGGGGTTAGGGGGAGGGTGAAGTGGGTAAAGGGGATCAAATATATGGTAGCTGAAGGAAACTGGACTTTGGGTGGTGAACACACAATAGAATATACAGAGTCAAATGATAATGTACGCCTGAAAATTATGATTGTGTTAACCAATGTTATCCCAATAAACCTTAATAAAAAAATAAAAATTAAAAATTACAAACTTACAATATATTTTAAAGTCTCTTTATGCCTCTGACAGTGTAAATAATGTCCAACAAATGCTTAAATCTTATTAAATGCCTTTTATGAATCATGTCAGTACTGTAAACACCCAAGCCCTGGCCAGCAGCAGAAGACGATGAACAGAATTCCCGCCTCGATCAACTGGCCGCAAGCTCCTCATTCTCAGGAAGGGGAGGTGCTCTTTAATTTTAGTCCTGGAAGGGCTCTCCCAAGCACTTTTCAGTTTACAGAGGAATAATTATTACCTGGATCCTTGTCATTTTTATATAAATGTTCTTTTCATTTGCTTCTCACATGGAGCCATCAATTTGTTAAAAAGGAGTAGTGTCTGTGAAACTAGCTCTGGGAAGGAAACTGGGACTGTTTGCTGTATTGATAGCACAAAAACATACCAAATGTTGTCAAAATAACTTTCAGGATGAGACAAAACCAATAAAAGGAAGTTTCCATTTAGTCTGTCCATTTATTTATAACTTGCCATTTGTGCTATGTCAGAGATTAAGTATCACATCCTCCTCAGGTCCTAGTTCCCAGTCTGGACAGACAGGCACAAGGTGAACCTAGGACACACACACTAAACCTTTTGGATGGACCACGTATAACTGCTGTAATTAAAAAACATAACGTCAAACACAAATCATTTCATTTTTTTTTTTTTTTTTTAGCCAGGGTTTGTCTTCTCTCTCAGCTGCACAAACGTTAGTGAAACTACTATTCGTAATGTTATTAGGAAGAGTCTTCTGCCATCAGAGTCCAACACTGGACTCAAAAGAAGGAATTAAAAATCACTCCTGGGTGGAGGCCTGAGTTTGGCTCAGAACCTGACTCAGCCATCAATTAATAATTAATCCCAAACTCCTCCCCATGAAGATGCTTCCAGGTTTTGCTTATTTTTGAAGATATGATCTGGTGTCAAGACTTGTTTATCATCTTGAAAGAATGAATTCTAAAGCCTACTACTTATCTCCCACTAGACAGAGTAGAGAATAGATTAATTATTTTTTTGCCATCTAAAATTAGAGATCATAAAGAAGAAGAGCTAAGCTCTGGGAATTACCTTTTAATAATAAAAAGCCAGGAGAAAAGTTTCAATATAAAATGCTGCCATAAGTAGCCACTATAAACCCACGTGCAAAGTGCTTAAGTACTTCACAGTTCTTCTGAGAAGTCAGCTTTCTGTAAACTATGTAGAAAACGACAGTAGTGGTTATCTAGATAAATCTAGAACTATAGTCAACCCTAGATCATCAACTTTTATTTCCTATTGTATACACAGTAGTCCCCTATTATCGGCGGTTTTGCTTTCTGCGGTTTCAGTTACCTACAATCAAACGTGGTCTGAAAATATTAAATGAAAAATTCCAGAACTAAATAATTCATAAGTTTTAAATTGCTCACCATTCTAAGTAACATAACGAACTCTCTTGTCGTCTCGCTCCATCCCATCCTGGATGTGAATCACCCCTTTGTCCAGCGTGTCCATGCTATAGACGCTAACTGCCCACTTAGTAGCTGTCTTGGTTATCAGATCGACTGTCGTGGTATTACAGTGCTTGTGTTCAAGTCACCCTTATTTTACTTAATAATGGCCCCAAGGCACAAGAGTAGTGATGCTGGCAATTCAGATATGCTAAAGAGAAGCTGTAAAGTGCTTCCTATAAGTGAAAAGGTGAGTATAGTATAATAAGCTATTTTGAGAGAGAGACCACATTCACATAACTTTTATTACTGTATATTGTTATAATTGTTCTATTTTATTATTATAGTTGTTAATATCTTACTGCGCCTAATTCAGAAATTAAACTTTATCATAGGGGTGTATGTATAGGAAAAAGCAGCACATATAGGGTTCGGCACTATCCTTGGTTTCAGGCCTCCACTGGCGGTCCTGGATTGTGTCCCCTAAGGGTACAGGAGACCGATTGTACAGTTGATTCTCATTACTCACAGGAGTTACGTTCTATAAAGTCAGCAACGACACTGAATTAGTGGATAGTGAGCCATTGCTTATAGGGAAAACACAGGTTTAGGTTTCTGAGAACCCCTGGTTACTCCAAACCACTCACTTTTTTTTTATTTTTATTTTTTTCCTTTTTGTTCTTCACATTAATTTCTATTGCTCTAGCTTCAAATTCTTTTATTCTTTCCTTTGTCGTCTCTATTCTTTTAATACTGTTCAGCGATTTAAAAAATCTCAGATATTACAGTTTCTAGTTCTAGAACTTCCATTTAGTTTTTTAAAAATTGTTTCTATTTCTTTACTGAGATTGCTTATCCTTTTTATGAATTGCAGGCATATTTCTCTTTTACTTCATTGAGGATAAATATAATAGCTGCTCTAAAATCCTTGCCTGATAATTCCAATGTCAGGATTATCTTGGGGTTGGCCTCAGTTGATTTTCTTTTCTATTGAGACTATATGTTCCATTTTCCTGGTTTTTCATATACTGAATTATTTTGGATTGTATCCTGGACATTACGAATGTTAAATTATGGAGACTCTGGATTCTGCTCTTTTCCAATTAGTGCTTTTCCCCTTCCCCTTTGCCTTTTAAAGCATGCAATTATCGTGTTTGGTTCAGGGGTCAGCCAGAGATGCAGGCAGACAGAATTTGGGACTCCTCTGTCTAGGTCTTTCCCTTCCAGAATTTGCCCTCTCTGGCAGCTGTAGCGTCCCCAGATTCAATCTTCTCGTTCCACAGCCCAGAAGGACTATGACTTCTCTACCAGTGCCCCAATGCATTGCATTCTTTGCCAAATGGACTTGTCTCTGTGCTAAGAGCCAAGGAAATGAGAGCTCATGTTGTATAGCACCTCTCCTCTAAGCATGGGCTCCCCGTAAGAAGAACCGGCCTGCTTCAGACCTCACTCCAGGGTCTTCCAGTAGCTGCTTACTATGTTACATCCAGAGTTTTCAGTTGTTATTTGAAGGAAGGCCAGTCTGGCAGACTACCACTCAGCCATGACTGCCCTAATTATTCATTATTGTCTTTGGAATGAATTTATAAATATGGATGTTCTAAATATTTACAATACTTAAATAAACAAACAAGTCACCTTGCAAAGACCTAATTCGGGAAAAGCTGGAGAGTTAGGCATAATTTTCTCATTCTGTTGCTCAGCTCATCTCCTCTATGTTGAGGGCTGTTCTTAACTCTGAGGCCAATAGAGGACACAGGTCTAAACACAGCTCCTCTCCTGGGTGCCCTAGTAAACTTAATGTTTGGCAAGGGTACATGGGAATAGGTTTAAAGGAGGGTCCTTCTGGCTTCTCCTAGGCTTTGGGCTATATTGGGGATGAGTTAACAAACAGATAGGGTCATAAGGCCAAAACAAGGCTGAACAGAAAAAACAAGTTTTTCAGTAAGAAAGTGGAGGCAGGATTTCCCTCCAATGCTGACATTGTGTTGACTGAACAAAATTCTGGCTACTTTCAAATGGGAAAGAGGTAAAACGCTACCTCCTGAGTTGGGAGTTGATGTCTTCCCTCTCTGATTCCAATCTATCACCTGATCTTTTGAACCTCTGCCTCTGACTCTCTGCCTCCTTTGCAAGCTGCCAGAAACACAGAGGTCCTTTGCGACACATCTATGAGCAACAGAGAATTCACTGAAACCTGGGATTATCTTTTGGCACTCTATAGCTTGAGAAATAGTGATTAGATGGAAAAAAAAACACTGAACTTCATTAACAAAGTGGCATTTTCATTTCAGCTGTTCCTGGGGGCAAAACAGAGCAGTAAAGAGAAATCCTAGATTGAAAGCTTTGTGGTTACCTCCGCTTCTCATCAAAGTGCTCCTGATTATAATCATACCTACGATTACAAGATTTAACACACCTGGTCTCAAGGATCCACAGGAAGAGGTATCATACATTCGTCCCATCCTATTTCCTTCTCTTTATTCACTGAGTAAGCACAATTTATAAATTCCAGTGAGTGCAGACTAGAGTTGGTTTGGAGAGTAGGAGAGAGGTTTTTTGTTCACATGGCTTTTTTGAAAGTGATGAAATCTTCTATGGCCACAAATTATTGTAGTACTGGTGAGACAAGCAGCGTTGCTTTCATTGGCTACACATGGATGTGAGAAATCTGGATAGAATTTCTAATTCTTCTTTCGTTTTACTAACCAGGCATTTTGCTCTGCTTCTCTCTCTCCCTCTCCCTCTCCCTCTCTCTCTCTTTCTCTCTCTCTCTCGTAGTAAGTGTGTTGAGCTTACAAAGTTTTGTAGATTTAAGTATTGTAACTCATATTTTTAAATTTTTATTTTGAAATAATTTTAGATTTACAGATAAGTTGCAAAGACAGCATAGAGAATTCTTGTATACCCCTCACCCAGTTCTCCATTGTTAACAACTTATCTAATGATGGTTATTTGTCAGAGTTTTATTGATCTTGACAGTGGTTGAAAAAAACTCACTCTTAACTCCCTCTTGTACAACAGATTCTCAAGAACAGTGTGTACCCTATAGCAATTTATTTAATTGTCTGAGTTATCGAGTTATGATCTGTACATCCCTCACTCCCTTCAAGGTCCTAGATAATAGTTAGGGGATAACTAATGAGTCCATGCTTGTACAAAAATGGTGTAAGAAACATGATATGGCAAAATTCTAGTATGAATAAAGCCTGTGTGTCTGACAAAACAATCACCCTTCTAATGGCTTCACCGACACTTAAATACTGATGTGCCAGCCATAGATCAGCATCATGGATGCCAATAAGTGAATTATTAATGCAAACTCTCTCTATAAAGTCATCTGGGAACGAGTGTCCATTAAGATCAAGAAGAAAATTAATTTAGAGGTCACTCATTCTTAGCTCACAGATGGATATAAATACTTTCTTCCTGTATTGACCATACACTGGGGAGAAATTCAGCCAAACCTACTTGGAGGAGGAAGAAAGTTTAATTCTGCAGCAACTAAAAACTTATGGATTGAACTCACAGCCAGAAAGAAAACATTTTGAATGAGGCCCTTTACTAATTCAGTATAAACTATTATGAGTCAGAAAGACAAGTCACTATAGTTCAGGCTACAGAGGCAGGCTTAGTGTGCTCTAGCTAGCTAATCTTGAAACTTGTCCCCCTGAGGAGAATACCAGGACTCAGAGTTTCAATCTATAAATCTGTGCTCTGGTTTTTCTGCAGCAATTAGTGTGTTGCAGAAGAAACAGAGACTCTTACTGAAGATGCAAACAATACAATTTTCCTGAGTCTGTCCAGGGAAAAGTTTTGAGGCCTGCCCTGGTGAAAGGAGACTAATGAACAGACAAAAACCAAACAGGTAGGGAATCTGCAAATGGTAAGAGACCGACTTACCTCTGTAGCTTTCTGGCTGAGTCCCCGAAGTAGCAGCACAATCACGTGGATGGCAGCTCTGCGCACTTGAACTTCGTGGTCTGTTTTAGCCACAGCAATCAGGCAAGCTGTTACCTAGGAGAGTGAGAGAAGAAGTCAATAAAAATCAGGATTGCACAATTACATAAAGCCTTCCAACTATGTTCTACTTTCTATATGTTCATCGAGAACATTCTGGCTTAGAGAGGGGTGGATAGTTTCCTCATTTTCAGTAAAGAGGGAGAGTTCTAGTGGCAGAGATCTTGATTTAGTCTGGTTTTTCTGAAAAAGGACAAAATCTGGTTTGGAATTCAGGAGAAAAATTAGAGAGTGGGAAGGGATACATGTATACTGTCATGTGCCGTTAATGATGGAGATGCATTCTGAGAAATGCAACGTTAGGCAATTTTGTCATGTGAACATCGAAGAATGTATACTTCCACAAACCAAAAGGTAAAGCCTACTACATACTTGGGCTGTATGGTATACCACCATCTTATATGTGGTCCATCGTTGACTAAAATGTCATTATGTGGCATGTGACTTTATAATAAAAGCATGGTCCATTGCAAATATTTACTCAAAAGTGGGAAGAACTGTTACTTGTCCCCCTTTGGGGACATCAAATTGAAGGAAGAAAGGATGGTCCAAATACAGCAGCATCTAGGGACTGAGAACCATGGAGATCTGGCTAAGCAGGCTTGAGAGTTCAAGGCCTGGCGTGAGTATGGATGTGCTACTGATGAAAATTTCTGCCCACAGTCAGAGAAATACATAAACATTCAAATGGATCTTATTCAGCATGTCCAGACCTCCCAGTCCTACAAATCCAGCTTACACCCCATGTGAGTCACTAGGGGCCAATTTCTGAGGCTCCCTGCCTGGACTTCTTCATTTGCAGAATATATCTTTCAGTGCTCATTTACTTTAAAAGATGCCTCTATAACAGAAAAGACTGGAAATTACTTGCAAAACATGGTGCTAATAATTACATGTTATATAATGAGAGTTTTCTATACCCTGTACCAGTCACCTTACCCCCAACCCTGCTTCTGGTAGGCACAAAAATATTCTAAAACCTCAATGAAGAGTTACCTCTAAAAACAACAGCAACAAAATTTTCAGAGGCATTAGTGCAAGATTTAAAAAGAAAAAGTAAAAATTTTGAAAGTGTGAACAATGGCAGCAAAAATTGAAATTATTCAATTGGTCTCTCACATACTTTGTTTTTGATTTACTATGTAAGTGTATTTCTTTGCTAACTGTGGAGGGATTTCTAATCATGATAAGAAAATAGCCAGATTGTGTATTTGGAAACATGTATAAATATATCCTGTGTTTAAAGAATGGTTTTAAAAAAGGTTTAAAAGATATAGGCACAAATGAGGACACAGACTTGTGCAGAAATTTTAAATATGCAGGTTGTATTTTCTACAGCTTTCAAACAGTTGGGCATAGTTCAAAGAGTTTAATTAATCAGTGATGGCAAAGAGATGAGAAGAAGTAGCTTGTTTTTAAATATAATTGCATCTGTGATGCACTGGCATTTAATCAAGTTGTACATCGATTAGAAAAACTATCAGTTTGCAAGTGAAGGGAAATCCCAGAAAAGCTCAACTCTCTGGGGGCCATTTTTCAATAAGATCCAGCAAGCTGCTTCTGCTTTTGACCTGGGACACCCTGACTCAAGGCCATCCAGTGATTTCCATGTCTCTGACATTAATGATGGAGGTAATTCAGTCCTAGGAGGAATTCCTTGGGCAACCTCCAAACAGGCAACAATATAATAGCTACCTCCACTTGCAGGCTTAGTATTTACAAGGTAAGAGCTGAAATCAGAGAAACAAGTTACAGCTAGGTCTGAGTCCTTCTTGACACATGAAAGTTCAGCTTATTCAGTCTGATAACTAAAGCGTGAAAGCCAGCACAGGCCAGGTAATGTGCAGATGCTCCCAAGCCTTTCTGCCCGCCTCCCTCTAGGTTAAGTTTTGGGCCCATGTTTCCACATTTCATTCCACCAAGGCTTCCTGGCCTAAAACTCTGATGGCGTCCAGCTCTGCCACCTCTATTCTGTTTCATTATGCTGAGTGGACCACACCTCTGTCTCAGCTCTCAGTGTCAGGCCAGCTCTAACTCTCAGACATTTATTCCAAAATTGGGACAGGCAGAGGTGTCCTGGCTAGAAAAGGGCTTCCCCTGCAAAGCTAGTTCTTGAATCCCCATGCCACCTTGACGGTATGACTAGAGAAGAGCTGGTTATTACAAGCCTTGCTGAGATCAGAAGGAACGGTTTCCTGCTTGCTACAGGCTGTGAGTGATTATGCACCAGACTCGAGCCCATCTGCAAGCAGCCATCCAGGACAATCAGCAAGGGTCCTGTGAACAGAAAAGTGGTCATGAACCTTCCTCAATACTTCTGCCACAAAAACCAAATGTGTAATGGTTGGTTATGCAAAATATTTTTAAAGCATCAGAATTTTAATATGATCTTGCAGATATCTAGAGATAAGAACAGCCTTCTTTTCAGGTCACGCTCCCGTAACCAACTTGTAATGTTGCTCTATCGCAGGCTGGTGGGATAGACCCCTCGTCAAATACTAGAAGCAGGGCCACTCTCATCTGTTCAGTCTGAACAAGTCACTCCCATGGCTAGTCTCTCTCACCTCCAATCCCAAGGACATACTCAACACTGCCTTCCACCCCTAAAAGCATTGTTGAATAGACAGATAGATGATGTAAGGTCATCATCTATGATGTAAGGTCTTTACTAATTTATGAATTGGTGTAATATTTCTATTCTGTTTCTAAGTCCTCCCAGAGGGCAGAAACCCATTCTATGTGATCTTCATGTTGCCTGCCCTACGGGTCGATGTACCTATTTTAATAAGCCATACTATGTAAGGCTTTTTCTTCATTGGCTAAATTACATAAATCATATCCACTTCTGAAAGCCGTACAGAGAGAAAGATGATGATTGCTTTGGAAACACTAAAGGTCAGTTTAAGTAATTTAACACTTGATAGAAGCCAACATAAATAAGGAAAACATCACTCCTCAAACAGCTGGCACACACCAAGCATAATTAGAACTATGTAAATAAAGATAATACAAGTGGCAAGATTATACACACACACACACACACACACACACACACACACACACACACACACACACACACACTCTCTCCCCCTTGGAAAATTCCAGAAGAGAGGTAACAGATTCGAGGTATGTATCGAGAACACATGATTTCAATTTTCTTTTCAATCTTCATCCCTTTCCCTGATGCTTCCTTAAAATTCAGTCAGTATACTAACTTGTCTGAAACTGGACCATCTGTCCTTCTATTTTGTAAACTAAGAAACCTTAACAGCAAAGGCAATATGGCCTCTAATTCAAACGTGCTCACTTTGCTCATTTAACCTGCCATGAAAGAGAACTGTGGTGGCTACTTTAGCTTCCTCGAGGTTTCCCAGGACATCTACCTGAGTCCTCACCTCAGTAGTCTATGTACCCTCAAACTGCACATGCCCTGCTACTTAGAAAACCTCACTGATTGTGGAAAATTGGTAATCAATTTGGATTATTCGGCTAGACCAGAGGCAATAGCTTTGCATCAGACCTCAAAGCTCAGGTTTGTGGACATTATATTTAAAGTGGATTGCTTCTTCACTTGTCACCTAGGGCATATCTTATTTGCTGTACTGAGGATGGGCCTCTCAGTGCAGTTCACTTAAATCATATCTACTTCTCAGAGAGAGTGGTAAAGATGAAAGAGCCTATCTAGATTTGACTTCAAGGAACACAGCTCTTGACAAGAAGAAGAAATTGGGAAAAATAAAAATGCTCTCCAAACAAGTTAAATCTCGACACCAATAGAGAGGAAAAACCTGAATTCCTAGTACAGAGAATGTGAAAGAGCTGATCCTATCCTTCTTTGCCAGCATGCACTGTCACAGCACGAACACCCACAAATCTGGACCACCTAGCAGGTAGGACAGATTTCTTCAGATGCCCATGGGCTATAGCAATCAATGATCCCTAGATCAGATCATGTTAGATTATGCTTCTCCTCTTTCTCTAACTGGCCAACACTTGATCAATGTAACATCCTTGTTGCCCTGACAAGTCTAACTAAGGGTCCCAGTTCCATGTTCCTTCAGCACCTTGTGCTTGTTCTATGACATCACTCTAGTCCACTTATTTATTCCTCAGTATTTCACACTCCACTGAGATATCCCTGGGGGAAGAGATTGGGTCCTTTTCTGTGTCTTCTAATATACCTGGCACATGACAAATGCTCATGAAGAAGTCCTTCAATGTGCCCAAAGTTAAACTTCCTTCTCCATCAGTACACACTGGGGCTAAGCATTTTTCAGACTGCAAAAGATTTCCAGAGCTTTCATGGGACACTGAAGAAACTGTCATAGAAGAGGATACAATAATCTTTTAAAATAAATTAGATTGTTTTATTCTGCTCTGGCTTCCCATCTCACTCGCAGTAAAAGCCAAAGTCCTTCCAAGGCTCCACTTGGACTGCCACCACCTCCGATACCTCCCCTTACCCTCTTCACTCAAGCTACAGCGGCCTTGCTGTTTGGCAAGTCAAGTGTGCACCTGCTTCAGGGCCTCTGTATTTCTGCTCCCTCTACCTCTCCCCAGGTATTTCCTTCAGATCTTTGCTCAAATATCACTCATCACTGAAGCTTTTCCTGTTCATCTAAGTTCACATACAAACTCCCTTCCTGCCCCTTACCTTACTAGATTTATCTGATTAGCACTTACTCCCTCTGACCACAGTATACATTTATTTACTTGTTTGCTTGTTTGTTACCTAACTCTCCTCTCTAGAATGTCAGTTTCATGAGCAGGAACTTTGTTGTGTTCAGAGCTGGATCCCCACCACCTAGCACATGGTTTGGTTGTAGCCCCATAACTGTCACAGAGTAAGTGTTCAATAAATACTTGTTTAATGAATGAACAAATGAAGAACTACTTAGAAGCCAGGCCAAATAATGCCACTTTTTCAATACAAATGAACAAGAGCAGTCTGACTATAGGAGGACTCAATGGCTGAACTACTAAGACTGTCGGGTGTCCAATCATGTTTGAACTTGTAGTCCACCCAAGGCAGCTGGTTTGGCACTGATGACATGGCAAGCGTGGGATGATACATAAGAAGGAACAACTAAAAAGAAGAGACAGAAATTATGTGGGATAGAAACACCTGGTTTTTCAAATCGGAGGGAATATATTGCCTTCTGAAGTTTAATTGCCAAAAGCAAATGCTATTAGTACGGAGCTACATGACCCTTCCTGTCAGTAGCTTTTCTCACATGGCAAGTCTCTTCCTTTTCAAGGCCAAAAAAGCAATCTTATAAATGAACTGAAAATATTTATTGAGAGAAAATATAGGTGAGTAGTTAAGTGCATGGATTTGGGAACCTACTGCCTGCATTCAAATCCTAGACTTGCCACTTCCTCTTGGCATGACTTTGGCAACTTATTTCTCTGTACCTCAGTTCCTTCTGTGAGGATTGGACTAGCTGACATACGTAAGGCACTCAGAAGAGTACTAAGTGCTTGCTATTATTACTGTTTTATTTATTTATTTTTATTATTACTATTTTAAAGATATGTAAAAACTCGTCTTCTAAAATAAGCCTTGCTCCTCTTTCTCTTCAATATTAATCAACAAACATTTACTGAGTACCCACTAAGTGCCAAGTACTGTGATAGGTGCTATGGGGTGCAAGGGTAAATACTGATTCTGCCCTTCTTGTGCTCGCAATTTGTTAATGATTATAAACACTACTGGTATTGATGTTACAGAAAGTCCAGATCTCTAGAAGAGGGGAAGGGTCACTGGACAAGGGGTTTGCCAGGTGGATGCCCCCACAGCAGCAGCTCCACACATTGATTTTAAAGTTGAAATAAAAGGTAGGCTCTGTGTTAGCATCCATGGTAAGTAAATAGTCTACTACCTATTCATATTGCATTTCTGAAGGCTTTATAAGCAATGCTTGATTCTTGCTATGAGCCAGGAAGTCATAAAGCTAATGAAGTACTTCATGATGTGGCCCCTGCTGCCTCTTTTATTTTTTGCCCCAGCTCTGCCACCAACGAACTTCCCACTCTAACCTTTTGGATCTTCCTATACTTCTTCAAACCTGTCAGGCTCTCCCACACCAGAGTGCCTTTACATAAGCTGTTCCCTCTGCTGAAATTCTCACCTCTGCCTTTCTGGGATACCCAAATATTATTCTTGTTCTTCAGATTTACCTCCAAGGGTCTGTTCCTCCATCATATCTTCTTCAGTACCCAAACCTAACTGAGGGGCTCCTAAAATGTGCTCCCACGGCACACATAATGGACTGTAATTGTAATCATTGATGTCTGCGTCTTCTACCAAGTTGTCCAGGCCTAGAAGGCAAGGTGGTATCTTATAGGGTGTTTAATTCCTGGCACCTAACAAAAGGCCTGTCACATTGCAGGTGTTTGGTAAATGTACAACTGGGAACATATGAAGGACACTGGTTGCCCCTGTTCTTCCCATTTCCTTGCTGCTCATCCTCATCACTGTCATCCTCAGCCCCCTTTAAATGACCAAAATGTTCCTTAAAGAAAGATCTTAAAATAGAAAACTAAAATTTCTTTACTGACATGTCACCTTCTCAATAGGGCTTGAATACATGATTTACTGCAACCTCCCCTTTGCCTAAAAGTTCAAACCTGATCACCCTTAGCTTCCTCTACTTTTTCTTATTTTCCACATAAACGTTAGATCTTTTTAACAATCCTGCATCGTAGGTACTTTAATTCCATTTTCTCAGTCAGGAAATAGAGCTGAGTCTAAGTTATCTTCTCAAGTGAACACAGGTCAGTAGGTGGTGGAGCTGAGCCTCTTTGGTTCTCTTTCAACAGGTCAGGTGGGCCTCCAGAAAGAAGACACTTCTTGAATGCTACAAAACCTGCTTTAGCTTAATCTTTCTAATTAGCCAAACCAAGAAATTTCTCCCACACTTTCAACAGGTAATCATATGCTGCCGACATGCTACAATTTCCCTGAAGAGAGAAAGGAAAGAAGAACCTAGGGGCTCAAAAAGAAACAGGGTCTCAGTTTTGGGGTTCTGGGAAGATCATGATGTTCAGACACTGTCTAGGTTCTTTGCTTTTAGAAAATGTATATGATCCTGCCAAGTCCAAATCGATCTATTTGAAGATATGTAGGAAATTTTTATTCAGTTCATAGCTATGTTTTTTTTTTTTAATTGTGATGCTTACACAACTCTGTGAATATACTAAAACCATAGAATTGTACTCTTTAAATGGGTGTATTGTATGGTATGTGAATTTTATCTCAATAAAGCTGTTATTAAAAATAATAATATTTGGGCTTGGTTCAGATCATGACCCAAGTCATGGTTCAGTTCATGGTTTATGGTTCAGTTTAGGTTGAGTCGCATGAAGAAAACAAGTAAACAGAGAAAAAATGTGGGAATCATTTCAATATTTGACCCAGAGAAGTTTTAATAGGCTGAAATCTTTAGCTTCTATAACTAAATACTCCCACGAAGGCTCTCTCTTAAGTGTTATAAGTTAATATTATTAAAGAATAAGAGATTTGCTAAGTGCCATCCAAAGCAAACAAAGACCAAGTGCCTAACGGTTCATGTACATTAGAGCGATTGAAGATTTTAAGTCAATAATAACCATTGTTTCCAAGGAAAGAAAAAAAAAAAAACAGGCATAGGGAGTATGTCCGAGGAAGAGTTAAAGGAGAGGAAATGACTGATAAATAACTTCTCTAAAAATCCTAAGTTGGAATTTAATGATAAGAGTAGCCTTTATAATCAATAAAACAAAGCGTATAAATAAAGCTCAGGAACTAGGAAATATCATAAATTCAAGTGTACGTATACATCGATGAGTGTGTCTCTGTGCTTGTTGATAAGGTACAATCACCAGACATTGAAGAAAATTCGTTCTCAGTAGGTACTTCTTAGGATTCGATATTCAATATGGTCAGCCCTAGAATACTGAATATTGTAAAAGAAACCACTATTACGGTTGTCTAAGTTTTTGTTCTTATAAAGTTACATGCTTTGTATGAGAAATCTGGTCCCTCATAAATAAAAAGGTAATATAAACTATTTTATCTATATATTTATAATTTATAAGCCATCTTCTTCCAAAAAAGATTAGAGCTGGTCAAGTACATTGGTCAGAAAAAGACTCCTGGCCATATATTAACTTGTTCTTTCTGTCTATCATCATCTCTAAATAGCAACACGCTAGCATGTAGTAGGTGCTCAAGATACATATTAATATACTGATGACTAAAGAACACGAGGGCAAACATAAAATTTAAGGGGCTAGAGCAAGATATTCATGGAGCAACATACAAGTGTGTGACAAGATGCGCGTTTCATTAGATCATAAACTCTAGAATCAGGAGCATCCTGCGCCAACACTTGGTACGGCTGTTACTCTGGCTGCTCCCTTACCTACTATGGACCAGGAACTGGGTGTAAAGTGACCAATACATAGTCTTTTCTGGTAAATGACCCTGTCCCCCTGAATACAGAGCATGTGCGACCAAAGAGGACCAATTAGAGTATTTGCCTGAGATTGTTCTGTGAACAGAGATGGGGCTCACAGGTGGCCCAGAGCCTCAGGCAGAGTTTCATCTGCCCTTCCTCAAAGTTTCTGCAATTCTGTTAGTTACTTTGGAATCTTCATAATAAATCCTCTTTTATTGCTTAATATAGGATAAGATGACTTCCTTAAATAAGAATTAAAAAATTCTTACAATATAACTTTTGATATACATGTCAGACTAGTGAAGCCGACAGAGGTTAAAGGACTTAACCAATATTGAAAAATAATACAGGTCTCCTGACTCTCAATCCAAAGCTATACCATAGGTCCAAGTGAAGTCAAGCTTTAGAGAAAAGAATCGACATGCAGTACCTCATGAACCACGGAGCCCAGCAGAAAGTCCAGCCTCTGGCACAGCTCCCCAAGGTTGGATAAGCTGCTGGCCCTGTGAGCACTGTCTGGATCTCTCACTCCCCTCAGGAAGGTGTGGATCAAAGGTTCTCGGTACTTTGAAACCATGTCCCCTACATAAAAAGGGAAATCAAAATGTGTTAAAGCAAACTGCCAACTTCTTAAACAAGAAACAATGATATTTTCATGGTACACTTTATGGTGTTTTATATATTTCAAAGTAGTTGCATAACCACTAAAAATCATGCTCTGGAAGAGCAAAAGAAACTAATAGAACCAGTATCATTCCATTTATGTATGTAAAAATGTCCACACACATAACTTCTCTTACTATTAACAAACTAAGCTTACAGATTTAAATATGTATACTAAATATACAAATGCACAAAAAAGTATGTTCTCAGTACTGGAGATAATATAGCATGAACAAGAAAGCAAGTTCCCATATTCATGAAGCCAGCTTCTGGTCGGAGAGAAAGACAAAAAGAGTAAATAAATCTTGCAGCAGCAATAAGGGTTATGAAGAAAAAGAAGGAAGGCAGGGATGGTGGTGGGATTGAGAGCCAGGGATGAGGGCTCAGGGAAAAGCTCTCAGAGGAGAAGACCCAAAGGAACAAGTCATGTGAAAACCTAGGAGAAAAGTGAAGAGCAGAATGGACAAGTTTTGTATTCAATGGAGAAATCTTATGGCTCTTTCTTATACTGACCCTCCATAAAAGCCAAGGGCATGTTATTACATAAACAAAACCACAACTTAATGTTCCATGTATGCAAATTCTTGCCCTGCCTGAGCTTCCTTACTACTTTCCAAATGAGCATCCATTTAACTGCATGCTCTACCAACACCACCCGAAGTGCACCTAAGAACCAAAAAGAGCCAGTGGGAAGGTCAGCATCTTAAGAGCCCGCACTGTACCCAGTGAGCTGACTCTGGGCCCACTTATGACCCTGTTTTCCAGGTACTGGACTGGCAGAGTTGGAACACTTATTGCATCTACTCTTCATTTCTCAAAGTGCCCTGCCATTATGTTCCATGCAACCCGATCTCTCTTAGACCTCACATACATGGCCTAGATTTGTCACACTCTTGTTCAAACCTGTTCTTTGGGGATTTAGAGCTCTGCTCCCATTTCCTGGGGGCTCTGCTAGCCTCCAATTAATCCTCCTTCCTCCTAGCTCCTACCATGCTGGATAGCTGACTTCTCAAGACTGTACTGGATCCTAGTCTCCAGGCTGGGGGTCAGCCCTGACCAGATTCCTATGAAGAATAAAATGAATACATGTAGTCAGAGGATATAGCTGCATTCTCTGCAATTGACACAGGCAGAGAATTCAAAGATCCTACATAAAGGGTTCTTAGTTTGAGCTTTAGGGATGCCTGTTTGTCAAATTTTGTTTTGTACATCTCGTTGGCATTCTCCCATTCTTTCTTGCAAATCACACTCTAATTTCATTCAGATATCTACCTTCCCATTGGCCCTAACCACCACTGATGTGATTCAGGCTAAGGTCTTCACTGGTCTAAGTGAATCGTGGTGGACATCTTCCCTTGCCTTAAATGGTTTAAGTATGGGCATATGACCAACCTGGATAATGAGGTGTAAAGAAAAATCTGCTGGAAGACTCTAAGAATATGTTTTGCCTGTGGCTATGGTAAAGATATGACACTTTAGAGTTGCTGTAGCCAACTTGAAACCATGAGGGACCAGAGGATGAGGCCAAATAGCTGAGGCTAGCAGAGCAGAAAGATGAAAAGAATTTGGGTCTTGAATGATGACATGGAGTCAAAAAATTAACTAGTGCTGGACTTTTTGTTATGTGTAATGATGTATTTGCTATGTTTAAGCCAGTCGAGTTGGGAATTTCTGTATCTGCAGCCAAAAGCATTCTGATATAATATGAAAACTGAAATGTTCTTTAAAATTGTAGAATACCTCTATGTCAGTTCTACGTGTATCAGTATAAAGCCAGGAAAGTTAGATTTGCCAAAACAAAGAAATTTAAGACTGCATATGTTTTATAAAGGATTCAAAAATCAATTTTATAATTAACATTATAACAAAGGAAAAAATTAAACCCAATAATTTTTCCTTCTAATTACAATTTTAATTGGAACAATAGCCTGGTATATAGCATGATTCTTATAATATCTATATCTATATCTATATCTATATCTATATCTATATCTATATCTATATCTATATCTATATCTATGACTTTCCCAAAGAGCTAAGTCATCTTTAGACATCTGCCAACCTATTAAAAAAAAAAGGTGAGTAAGCACAGTAGTTGCTCATGTGAAGGGGTTATACACTGAGAATATTTCATAACTATTGACTGAGTTCATTATGAATTAAAACCTTGGGCTCCAGGACATCCGCTACTATTCTTTAGTTTCTGATTAAGCAACAAAATCTCAGTTATCCCACTCACTCTTGGTTTTGATTTAGGGTTTTTTGTTTTGTTTTGTTTTTTTTGGATTGCTTGCTTGCCTTCTCTCTCTCTCTCTGTATTTTTCTTTATCCAGATGAAACGCTGTTATTGCTTCACTTGAAACTTATTTGAGCCACAAGATTCTAAGATTCTAATTCACCTTTTGTCTAAAAGATGGCATACACTTGTCCCCTGACAAGGGCACACATTCATCATCATCTTGTCGCCTCCTCAAAAACAAGCATATTATATGGCTTTTATAAAATGTGATATTGATTTCTGAATTCCCTCACCTCCATTTTCAGAAAGTACTCACCACAGACTACAAGAGGTAGACTAAGAGATACCCATGAACAGCTTCAGGGAAATGAACATAGTAAATCCAAGCCCGCTTAGAAACATAACTCAACGACTTTTACTTTGTGCAATGATAATGATAACACCTGGCCATTTGCATCTTCATATTCTTCTCAAGATGTCAGCAATAATCAACCTCATTGAGAAGCAAACAGCTGTGTGTTCAAAGAAGCAAGTGAAGGATCTAGATTTGTTTGAACAAACTTGATAAAAACGAGTTGCTTTGGAAGGTGAAAAATCAAGTGCAACGGTAAAAGATAAAGCTGAAGATTTTTTAACCTGCTTATGACTTGCTTGTATCAATTACTGTACATGTGAAAAGCTTCTTTTAACAAATTAGGATTTGGAAGATTTTTATCAGGCTTTTCAATGGTACTCTGAAATCCAGATTGAGAGATTCATTTATCATATTCCCTCTTCTTTCATTAAGGGCCTGAGGTGACCTAACTTAGTGGAAGGGCACTATCAAATCTGAATTAATACAATAACTTTTGGAGACCTGCTGATTTCAAGGGCTCAACCATTCCCATAGTTCACTGAAATAGGTCATAATGATGAAACTGAGAAAAAGTCAGAAAGAAAATTCAACCCCTGGCCAAATCCTTACATCATCCTTTCAAAACTTTATTACTAATGTCTAGGGGGCCCTCTAGTTTTTCTTTTTTCCCTCCCCTTCTTTCCTCCCCCCACCGTTCCCCCGACACATAGAAGTGAATACAAATAAAACCATTCTTAACTATCTCTTCTATCTACCAACAGGAAGTAACTAAGAAGTATCTTATCCTGCTGGTTAAGGTGCTGCTGGGTAAAACCAATTGTATTTTCCAAAGATGGAATGATCACTTACAGCTGCACTACTTTATGATCAGAAGGTTACTTACATACATTCTGAGGAATGTTTTAGTCCAGTGTTTCTCAAACACAAGTATAGGCACTGAAATTGTGCAGTGCAACGTGATTATAATGTGGATCCAAGTGATTCAGAATTATCATTAAAATGAGAATAGACCTAAAAATTTGTTTAGAGAATTCAGACTCCTGAAGTATATTAGAATTTAATCAGACTTCAGTTTGAGAAATGCCTTTCCAGCTAGCCAATTTAATAAAAACATTTAATGTGCAAAGGACTCTGTGGGGCACTAAAGATTCAGAGATGAAGGAGCTTTTGTTCTTACTTCTAGGAAACTAGTGGTACCAAGTGGCATGAGAGTAATAGGGCGGGTGATATTTATTCTCTTTGAAGAACACTTCATGGAGGAAGTGACATCTACACTGAATCTTGAAAGATGGTGAGGATTTTCAGATACAAGAGGAAGTGCGCTCCAGGTAGATGGAACTGTGTCAGCAGAGTTGTAGAGGCAAGGTGGTCAAGAAGAGAGAATAAAATAGATGGCATATTCACAAAACAGCTATACCAGTGACTATAACAAAGGGTGCACTGAAATGTGAAATGATTAGAAATATCCAGGGTCAAATCATGGAAGCATAAAGTTAAAGATTTGAACAATGGGAAACTGATAATACTTTTAAAAATTCATTTTTAGAGCAGTTTTAGTTAGGTTCACAGCAAAATTGAACAGAAAATACAGAGTTCCCATTTATCTCCCTTCTCCCAGACTCCCCTACTAGCAATATCCTTTGCCACAGCCTCCATATGTTTCAATTGTTGAACTTACATTGACACATCATTATCACCAAAAGCCCATAGTTTTCATTAAGGTTCACTCTGGTGTTATACACTCTGGGTTGACAAATGCATATGGACAGGTAATCACCATTATAGTATCATACAGAATAGTTTTACTGCCCTAAAAGTCCTCCATACTTTCCTATTCATCCCTCCCTCCTGGCTCACCCTACCAACCACTAATCTTATTGTCTCCACCATTTTGCATTTCTAGAATGTCATATACAGTTGATTCATTAAAAATACAGGGGATAAAGGCACTGACCTCCTACAGTTATGTATAACTTTTGACTCCCCGAAATTTAACTACTAAGAGCCTATCACTGACCAGAAGCCATATCAATAACATAAAGTTGATTAACACATATTTTATATTATATAATGCATTCTTATAATAATGTAAGCTAGAAAAAAATGTTAACAAAATCATAAGGAAAATATTTATAATATTTATTGAAAAAATTCACATAAAAGTGGATCTGTACAATTCAAATTTGTGTTGTTCAAGGGTCAACTGTAGTTGGAATCATATGGTATGTAGACTTTTCAGATTGGCTTCTTTCACTCAGTAATATGCATTTAAGGTTTATCCATGTCTTTTCATGTGCTTTCTTTTATGTGCTGAAAAATATTCTGTTATCTAGATGTACTACAATCTATTTATCCATTTACCCACTGAAGGACATCTTGGTTGCTTCTAAGTTTTGGCAATTATGAATAAAGCTTCTATGAACATTCATGAGCAGATTTTTGTGCACATATGTTTTCAATTCATTTAGGCAAATACTAAGGAGCATGCCTGCTGGATCATGAGGGGCATAGCCATTGTGAATTGTCTGTGAGATTTGTCCTCAAGCCTTTGGTCTCTGAGCTTGTGGAAGGCAGAGGTGTGTTTCATATCAGCTTCTACTTACACATGTATAAGAGTAAGAGTATGCTTAGTTTTGTATGAAACTGCCAAACTGGCTGCCAAGGTAACTGCACCATTTTGGCATAATTGGTTTCCCATTTTCCAAATCCTTAACTTCACACCCTTTGTGATTTGACCCTGCCTATTTCTGTTCATATTCATCTAGCAATGTGCCCTTTGTTATAGTCACCTAGTATAGCTGATTTTAAAATGTGATATATCCATACAATGGAATATTATTTGGCAATAAAAAGGAACAAGGCACTGATACATGCTACAACATAGATGAACATCGAAAACATTAAGTAAAAGAAGCCACTTACTAAAAAACAAACAACAAAAAACAAAAACAAACCACAAAACTGCATGTTGTATCATTTCACTTAGAAGAAATGTCCCCAAAAAGTAAATCTTGAGACAGAAAGTAGATTAGTGATTGTCTAACTGGTAATGGGTACAGGGTTTCTTTTGGGATAATGAAAATGTCTTAAAATTGATTGTGCTGATGGTCGCACAACGTTGTGAACATACAAAAAACCCTGCACATTGTAAATGAGTGAATTGTATGGTATATGAATTATATATCTCAATAAAGTTGTTTTTATTTTAAATAAGTTTTGAAAGTGGGAGGGATAGAAGGAGGGTTGAAGAATCTATTTTACGATAAAGTTGGAAAAATAAACCCACATAAAAATCTTCCCACACTAGAAGAGAAGAGATATATGTGTGTAAGTAGAATCTGATAGGAAACACGCCTCTGCCTTCCAAAAGCTCAGAGACCAAAGGCTCGGGGACGAATCTCACAGGCGATTCACAATGGTTGCTCCCCTCAACATTCCTTGGTGATACAGGACTGGGGCCTGCCCTTGACCACCAGGCAAGCAGAACTCAAGGCTTTCCCATTGCTTTGTGAATGGCACTGCTTCTGCCAGCTCTTTGTTTCCTTATTTGTCAGTAAAAGATGGTGCCAAAGAAAATTTCAGTCTTTATTATTTCAGAGCTGGTAGTTTAACGGGCAACGTTTTAAAAAACCTTCTAAATTAATATTCAATGCTTCATTAAAAATAATTCGTGTAATTTAAAGGTCTCTTAAAAGAATCAAGAAAATATTGAAAATTTAGACTCAGAGGTCCTTATGCATAGTTATAGCCACTTGGTCCAATATCTCACCTATAGCAATGGCTGCACCAAACCACCTTTGACAAATGTGAACCCAGGGATAGTTAAGACCTCCTGCCAATATTTAAAAACCTTTGAGCCCCAGCTCTTTTATTATGTCCAGTCTAAATCTCTTTTACTCTTTATTTCATTTCCTCTTATGGACCAGCCTCCAGTGGAGATGGAGACTCGATTACAATGTGAGATCCCCTCTGGTAATCTAACCAGTTCAAGTATGCTTTTCCTTTCTCCAAGGTGGTACTTTCTGTACTTTTGGGTTTTTTTTTTTTAACAGTATATGATATTTTAAAAAATAATAATTAATTTTTATTATGGTGATATTGGTTAATGAAATCCAGTAAGTTTCATGTATACAATTCAACAGTGTCATATTTATATTGCATTGTACATTCACTGCCCATAGTTAGAGTTCCTTCTGTCACCATATATTTGATCCCTTTTATCCCATGTACTTTCATTTTTGATGTTAGATATTTTGAAGAGAAAAAAAGTGCAAAGGTATAAAAAGATTAAATGATAAAATACATACTTTACTAAATCAGTTATTGAAAAAAAGGAATCCAGAAGAACTGTTTTTCCTTCCATCTCGGATTCCTATTTATTTGGGAACTAAAGTGAACAGATCCCTAGGGGTAGTATTGTAAAGAGCCACGTGCCCTCACAGGAATATCCCTGCTGATCCAGTCAATGAGGAAACAGGAGACAAAATATAGACCCAGTTCTGTTCGCATACCCTTTTATGTCCCTGCTAACCTAACATCTATTCACTTTTCCTAAATTTCAGGGCCTAGAACTCTACTTCACCACTGAAATACAGTAGAATGACTGGTTTCTTGTAACATTACAACTTATTGTCACATGTGTGAATCAGAGTCAACAGAAATGATAATTTCTGTTGAGGTCAGAAGGAAATTAGATTGGCATGGCAGACCCTGACAGGCAGACCCTGACAGGATTTTCTCTCCAAAAGCCATTTAGAGAATTAAATAATTTAAAGGCAATTAATTTTTGATGAAATTCATCATTAAAAAATTCATAAGTAAATTTTGATCTATTAACTATTACTTTTCAGCCTTGAAATTCCCCTGTAACTCTGGGGAAATTATCTCTTTTCTGATTTCAGTTTCCCTTCTCCTCCTAGCTCTTGATGAACAGGAGATTTTCGTTAAGATAAATATGTAGCTACAGTAAAGCCCAGACATAAAATGCTGTGGAACAAAGCAATGTCCTGTGCATTTGTAAGCCTCTCTATCTGCAAAGCACTTGTGTGTCTATTATCTTATTGGAGCCTCACAAGAATTTAAGGTAGGTAGAAAAAAATATTATTAGTTCTGTATCACAAATAAGGAAAGTAAAATTTAAAAAGGCCAATCCCAGGCCACGCAGCTACTGAAAGACAAGTTCTCAAGACCAGGCTTTTGTCTCCCAGGCAGAGGGCTCTTTCTACTGCCTGAAGGACACTTACTTGGCTCTCCATTAAGACAGGCAGGAACTTCCGTTCTAAAACAAAAGACATAAACGAGGCCAACTGATTCCCCCACATCACTGGCATTTCATGGTCCCTGTAATTTTCATCTTTCTCTGTGTAACCTTATAAGGTATGGGTAGAAAAGAAGCCAGTGACACGTCTTAAAATAGTTCATAAGCAATAGGGCATAACGGGAATAAGTTCCTCTTGTCCAAGGGGAAAAACCAGAATTGTTACTTAATCGTCTTGTTTAAGGGCTGGAATCCTATGAATTCTAGCCTGAAGAAAAGAACAAAAAATTCCCCTCTTCCTTACCATTTTAAAAGTGAAAAGAGCTGAACACTTCCGATTTCCTAACAGTAGCAGATGACTGATAAATGGCCTTGTGAAAGCTGCTAAAACCCCTATGCTTGATACACATATTAGGGCACTGCAGACTGCTGGAGCCAAAGCCATCTTCTGGTCTTGATGGGGCTTGCCTGGGAGGCAAGTCGCAGTCGTCACTGGGCAAGAATGCTACGTAGTCCCTGGAAAGATTTCCCCCTACTGGTGTCTACATGTCAGGACCCACTCTTCTCCCTAAGGCTAACTGTTGATCTGCTGCTTTTGGTTTTACATTCATACTGTAATCCTTTTTAAGGCAATGTAACCAAGAGGTGACCCTGAGCTATGAGTAGGTTAGCAAAGATTTCAGGAGCTCTTAGCCCTCCCTTTCCTGCTTCTGATTTCATTGTACCTCATCACACAGACCACATAAGTAGGGATGATTTAGATGCATATTGTATATAGATAGACTTTGACAGACCATGGGAAGGTCCCTGTGGGATAAGTCATTAAACAAAAACAAATTTGTTAGTGGGAACTATTGTTGATGCAAGTGACCTACTAGGTATGTTTTAAAAAGCCAGAGAGCTTCTTGCCTCCAAAGATTTCTTCTATGAGCAAAATGTATTGCCCAAGAGTCTATTTAATTATTAGAATTTTATTTCTTTGGACTAAATAGCCTCCTACTAGAAATGTAAAAAATCATCCCAAGATGGGTGGCACAATAGAAGGCTGTCATCTAACACTTAGCAAATATTAATATACCTGCTATGTCCTTTCTACAAGCTAGAACAAGAAAGATTTGAAGGCAAGATAAGCTCTGAAATTTTATTCCATCTATTGATGGTCAAACCTGGGTAAGGACTTATAGAAGGAAGTTTTAAACAGGAGAGGAAAAGACAAAAGAGGTAAGTGAGGGTCACTGAAGAGAGGCAGAGACTCTACCCCTCAACTTTGCAAAAAAATGGTTTTTTTGTCTTCAGATAACAGAGTGATGCGCAAATATGAACCATAGATAAATATCTTTTGGACAAAGTAAAACAATGTACAGGAAATGCTTTGTACCAATGGATTTTTGGCAACTCAATGCACTAAAGTAACACAAGAATAGTTTGAAATGGAGGATGCCAAGGCTTCTATAGTTATGTATTAACTAGGTTACTCATTCCATCTTAATAGCTCATTGAACTAAAAAAGATTGATTTAATCAACATATGAACTTTCTAGTTTACACAAAGTCACCCTACAAGGAAAATTTGCAATAACTGACTCTATCCTAGTGTGTTACTGACAAGACAAACAGATTAATTCTCCTGAAAGTGTGCTTGAGGCTGTAACAGGCTTCAGAAACATGGCAGAATTTTCTTGAAGGGTAGAATTAACAAAGTAAAGCCCAGAAATGTGATCTCTGGAAGAAAAAGTTCCAGGTTTATGGCAAGTTATTTTAAAAGATGAAATAAGAAAAAACAACTAGATATTTTAAATGAAGGAAACTCTCTTTACAATTTTGTAATGATGAAAGTATTAAAACCATTCCAGTGACTTAATTAATTTAATTTGTTACATAAATGTTCAAACTCGTTAAAGCATGCCCAAGAGTTAGTTGGCCTCATAATATTGACAAACACAAATCAAGAAGCCTGTGGCCTGAGAATATAACTTCGTGTTTAAATCATTAACACAACATCCCTCAAGTGCTATGAAATCAATCTCTACTTTATTAGGTCCAGCAAAACAAAAATTGAGGTACAATTTCTTCCTAAAGAGAATATTATATTTCAGTTAGATTGTTGGTTTACTCTCTTGCAAGTCCATAAGTCAAAATGAATGCAACCTCTATTTTAAAACTTGCAAAAAGAGTAAATCAGGTGCTTCACAGGCCTGTGTCCTTTCACATACACATTGAAGAACACAAATTCATGCTTTAATTTACTCTAAATTGGAATAAGGGAGTGAAATGAGACAAAAGTATGAAGACACCGAAAATAAAAACAACAGCAGAATAAAACGCTGAAACATTAAATTGGAATAGGGGAGTGAAATGAGACAAAAGTATGAAGACACCGAAAATAAAAACACCGAAAATAAAAACAACAGCAGAATAAAACGCTGAAACATTAAACATAATTATGCTATCTCTAAAGAAAGGAGCCTTTGCCAATGGCATCTTATATCTGCTGAGCTAATGATTCTTGCCCCTGGTGATTATCAGAAAAGAAAAGCATTATCTACTCAAATCTTTTTAAAGAGATCTAATTATAAAAAGTAAGATTTCTGCTTTTAAAGTAGAATACAAAGCTTGACTTGGGAAAAAAAGGACTTAAAGAATGATTTGGAAAGTTGTATAACTTCCACAGAAACTCCCTTGAAAAGCAAGCAATGAGGTGCATACATAAGAAACACATATAATTACTTGTATAATGGACACCTTACAATAGGGGCCAGGAGACTTTTCCTGTAAAAAGCCAAATGATGAATACTTTGGCTTTGAGGATCATACAATCTCTGTCGTAACTATTCAACTTAGCTGTTGTAGTGCAAAAGCAGCCATAGACAACATATAAACAAATAAATGTGACTGTTTCAATAAAACTTTATGTACGGACACTAAACTTTACATTTCATATAATTTTCACAGATCACCAAAGATTATTCTTCTTTTGCTCCACCCACCCCCAACTATTTAAAAATGTGAAAGTGCCATTCCTTGCTCAGAGGCCATGCAATAACAGGTGGCAGGCTGGATGACAGTTTGTTGACTCCTGCAATTTCCCAACTTAAAAGCCCCATGATTTTTTTGTTAACAGAAATTAGCTCCCTGATGCTACTGCAGTATGTATGTTCTGCTACTAAGAGTTCAAGCCAATATCAGGTGGCTGATTTTCTAATTTCATAGTATAATTTGGCTTTTACAATCTCCGCATCAACTAAAACGATAAGTTTGGTTAAAGCAAACCATTTATTTATTACATTTGTGACTAAGGGCATGGTCTTTGTAATGAGTCTGGCTCTCAGCCCCTGATCCAGCAAAGTATGACCCTGGGGAACTCACTAACTTCTCTAAACTTGTTAGCTTCTCTATAAAAGGGCAATAATAATAATAATAGGAATGGTCTTATAGGGCCATTTCAAGGATTATGTAAAAACATGCACATAGAGTGATTCACAGTCACTACAGCAATTGTCTCTGAGGTATGGACATTAACTTACTGGGATGTTCTGGATTAATTAAAATGCTTTGATCTAATTAAAAAATAAAGTGATTAACAGAGAGTGATCAACTATGATTTGTATCCTGGAATAGAACAGGTGATTACACATTGCACTCGTCTGAAGAGCTGCTTACTTGGGGTTGGCTTTTGCCTTGGGAGAATGAAGGAATATGGTGTGCTCACTCAAAAATAACAATGACAAAATAATAGCAACCAATATTTATTCATCCCTTACTATAAAAGATTCTGGTTCTGAACACTTTACATATATTATCTTTTAATTTCATAATAACCCAATCAAGTAGTTACTATAATTATCCTCATTTTAGAAATAAGAAACAGAGAGGTTATGTAACTTGTCCATAGCTATTAAACATGAGTCAAGCTCAAAACTTAGGAGGTTATGACTCCAGGATCACAATATGTACCTCTGACAGAGAAAGGCAAAATGTATTCCAAGATTATGTCTTTATGTCAAATTCTCATTTATCTGACCAATGGCTGCCACTGTAGATAATCCTATCTCTCTACTTCTGTATCTGGTAACCTCACCACAATAATTAAAACAGTGGTAAATATATCTCTATAATGACACTCAAAAATTTTTTTTGGGGGGGGCGAGGCAACCCTTGGTTGACCTCACAGATTGCAAGGACCTTGTCAGCCTACAATCCCTTATTTTTTAGTTTTTTACACCTACAGCACCTGGTCTTCCTAAGTGGTCTCCCATCCAAGTACTAACCAGGCCCAACCTTGCTTAGCTTCCAAGAACAGACGGGATCGGCTTGTTCAGGGTGGTATGGCCATAGACAACACTCAAATATTTGTAAGTGATTTCATATATATTATTTCATTTGAACTTCTCAACAGTTCTACGAGAATAACAGTTGCTGGATAAATTATAACTCTACCTTCATCTTAAATGTAAAAAAAAAAAAAAAAATGACAATCTCTCATTTCTTCCTCTGAATTGTCTACAATATCCGCTTTTTCTCATCATTCTCACAGACATCCCTTTAATCAAAGTCCTCATCTCTTTGTGCCATGGAATACCACAATAGTTCCCTAGCTACCTGTTTTCTTCAGGCTCTCATTTCTTCATCCATTTTTCATGCGCCTGCCAACCACTCCTACATATCTCCCATCATGCTGCTTCCTCTCTTAACAATGTACAGTGAATCTCAAATGCCCATTACATGGAGTCCAAACTCCTCTGCTCAGCCTTCAAGGAACTCTGTGGTACGTCCCACCCTCTCTACCTAGCCTTACTTTTTCAAGGCACTCAACATGACTTGGTACAGAGAAACAGGTCAAGTCTCAATTCTCCATTCATACCACATGCATCCCACTTTTGTTCTGTTCTTATGCTTTACTTTTATCTGGAGACATCTTTTTTTCCTTCTTTCTCACATGTAAACGCTCATTTACCATCATTTCTTGCCCAGATTGCCCCAACAACATCATTTACCATCATTTCTTGCCCAGATTGCCCCAACAACATCCTAATAGGTGTTCCTGTTTCCAGTCTTGTCCCACTCACATCCTTCACAGAGCAGCCAAAGTGATTTTGCTAAAACGTAATCAAGATTTACTCTTCCCTTCTTAAAAGCTTTCAGTGGCTTCCATTTATGGTTGACATAAATCTAAATCCCTTAACAAAGCACACGTGACTCTTTATGATCTTGGCTTCATAAGCTAAGCCATGCAATGGAACCTGGGCTGAGTGTGAAGATGAATGAGCATTATGATTTCTTCTCTTTTAACTTTATTTACTTCCAAAGTGGCGAACAAGCAGGACAGATTATGAATCAGACAAGGATTCGGGTATGTGAATATAGTTTTCCACTGCCTCTCTCTGATCTCAGGAAAATGTGCTAAAATTCAGCACATGCAGACTAGACTCAAAGCAGCTTGTAGCTAACGCCAAAAGAAATGAACTGAGATCTGAGCTCTGCCCACTGCAGGTAAGACAAAATCTATATTTTGAGTCTAAGTTAACTGCCTGTTAAAAAAAATTTCACAGTATTTGGAGGACTATAACAGAAACTACAGTCTCTCCCATAATATATGTAATGTCTAGGACATAATCTAAAATTATTTGTGATATAAAAAATATGACCATTCTCAAGGAAAAAGATAATTGGCAGAGCTCAAGGCTCAAATGACAAAGATATTTTAATTATTACACGTGGATTTTAAGACAGCTACAAAAAAACATGCTCAATGAGGTAAAGGAAAATATACTTTTAATGAATAAAAAGGTAGGAAATTTCAACAAACAGAAAATATAAAAAAGAACCTAATGGGGATAAAAAGAAACCAAATTTGAAATTCTAGAAATGAAAAGTGTAATATCCGAAATAAAAAATTCACTGGATAGGCTAAATAACAGAATTGAGGATGACAGAGAAAAGAGTCTATGAACCAAGATCAACTGAAACTGTCCAATCTGAAGGAGAGAAAAAGGATTAGAAAAAAAGGGAAAAGAAGAAAGAACAGAGCCTAAGGACAATAACAAAAATTCTTACGTACATGTAAGAATTTAATTTTCCAGTCCTAGAATGAGGACTAGAAAATTAAATAAAGAGGTAGAGTTTATAAGCCAAGAGCAGAGGTTAAGAATCATAAAATATACTTGATCAATCCAAAGAGGGAAAAGGAAACAACGAATAGATGAGACAAATAACAAGAGTGTGACTTTTTCATGCTTCTATTTCCAGCCCCTGGCACAGAATCCGCCATTCAGTAGCTACTCAAAAAATGTTTTTGAACTGAACTACACTGATGCCAATACCCCTGAGATTAAGAAAAAAATAAATATATTCGGGATATGAAAGAACTTTGAGCATTAGGAAGAGCTACCAGATAACTTGGGAATTTATATGATATAGAACTTGACAAATGAAGGAAATTAAATTAGAATTCAGGGAATGCTTGGGGATTACTATAGGCAGAGGTGGAAAGTGTTTTTTTCTGTCAAAGATTTCTGATCCAAACTCAAGAATCAAATGAGAGCTGCTTACAAATTTAAAAAAAACCCAAAAGTCCTTTTCCTTAGAATGAGAAATAAATGAACAAAGGATATAAAATATTCCCTAAATAAAAGGATAATTTAAAAATACACTTTAGTTCATATTATGGTCCATTAAAAGTAAAAGGAAGGCAAAAAGGGGTAGGAAGCATATATAATCACTTCAGAGGTGGCCATAGGCTCTAACGAGGAAACACTCCCATCTTCACCAGATATCAGAAAAGGCTATCCACTAAAAATTATGCTCATAAAATTAGTATAAAGCAGATAAAATCAGCCATGTGCAGAAGCTTCTACGTCCAAAAGAATTTGTAAATATATTACAGAAAGAATAACTTTTCAAACTCTCTCCAGTAAGATGGCAATCTAAAACGTGGCAGATGCACCCAGGCAACCAGGATGACTGCACAGGTAAAATATCATTCAGCTCTAGGGCATGTCACTCATACAATGATGCCTCTTGGAGTTTTTACAGTTGTGAACAGCCAGCATAACTGTATGTGGCAGTCGTGGATTTAACTAATACATGTGAGTGATGTTAAAGCAGAAACAGAATGGCCCACATGAGCTCTAGAACAGGATATATCAACAGGGGTCCTACTGACATTTGTGGCCAGATCATTCTTTGCTGTAGGAAGCTGTCCTGTGCATTGTAGAATGATTAAGAGCGTCCCTGCCCTCATGGTGTTAGCATATCAAGCCTCCAGGTACACAGACTTTGGTTCCAGATAGACGGAATAAGAAAACTCACCTAAAGTCCTGACAATTCGCATCAGGACTTCCCCGACTTTCATTCTGGTCTCCGGAGTGTGCTTGTTGTTACCGCTGTCATACTGAGCCAACAAGCCAAGCAAGATTTTCTCAGGGTACGCATCTGAGAGCAGGGCAACCCCTGGGGTTGAAAATAAAAGAAAGATTTCATTACTATTTAGGACTGAAAGACAAATAAATCAGACAGCCTGTGATGGGATGAACACATAGACATTTAAACCCACTTCTGTAGTTCTACCAGCAAGGGCTGCACTTTATTCGGAGTGACAACATACTGAATGGAAAGAACATGGGTCAGACTCCTGAATTCTAGTCCTGGCCCTTGTATGAAATCTAAGATAACTTCCAGTCCTGACATTCTATGATCTATGGATTACAGACTCTTGAAACAGAGGCTAGATGACTACATATCATGGCTGGGATTCACACAACAGCAGAAGACTGGATTAAATGCCTTCTAGGAATCCTTCTAATTCTGAGACTCAAAGGTTCTGTGACTAGTACTGTCCTTGCCAACATATCAGCCTGAAGCACAGCACTGATTCCTGTCTCTGCTGTAGTTCTCCATCCCAGCATGAATTCTCCCTGTAAAACTGTCAATAATGAGAGCAATTTCCACAAGGAAAGATCTTCAGAGTATTCTGGGCATGATCAGGAGTAGACATATGCTTATGGCTGAGTTCCCTGATCAGAAATAGGGAAGATCCTGGTCTTGAGTCCGCCTTTCTAGGGCTTGCTGAACCTTACTCCCAACCTGCCAGTACCTCCTAAATGTGTAATCTGCAACAGTGTTATTATTATCAGGCACTCTTTAGAGGGGTAGTGGAAGGAGGAGAGCTATGACCAAAGACAGGACCAGAAATAAAGCCATGGTCTCAAAGCTATATAAACACAAATTCCATTACTATGGTTGGTGGGGGAGGTTATATACTTCTAAAGAATAGTGAGGAAAAAGGAAAAACAAAAAACAAAAGAAGGAAATATGGATTTCAAAACATATCCAGGATGAGAATGCTCAACCTTGGATGATGGTCCATCATCTCTGGCCTGTTGTTTTTTTTTTTTCTTAATGATCTAACTGGTCTTCCTGCTTCTACCCTACTCCCTCAAGTAGCTGGAAACATGTTAGGCCCCATCATTCTTCTCAGTGATTTCCCTTCTCCCCTGAATGTAAGCAGCTCCCGATCCTCACCCGCCTTTGCTTTCTCTCTGACCTCACTTTTACCCTACTCTCCCTTGCTCCCTGTCCTCCAGCGACTCTGGCCTCCTCACTGTTGTTAGAGTAGACCGAGCTGCTTCAGGCCCTGCATCTTCACCTCTGCCTAGGCCACTCCTCCTCCAGGTAGCCTCACAGCTTTCGCCCCAAACCCCATCACATCTCTGTTCAAATACCACATTTAACATAAAGAAAATGGCAGCCTTCTTCTCCTACCACTCTTTATCCTTCTTACCCTGCTTTATTTTTCTTCTCAGAACTTAATATTGCTTAACATGTTATATATATATGCTTATTTATTAACTGTGTTCCTCTTTAGAATGTGAACTCTATAAAGCAAGGATTGTTTTATATCCTGCTGTAGCCTCATGCCTAGAATAGTGCCAGCTCATAGCAGGTACTCAATAACTATCCGTTGAATGAATGAATAAAAGAATGCAAAGATAAAATCTTAATATAAATTTCAGGAATTAAAAAAGAGAAGATGGAGGAGTAATATAAATGCTTGAGAAATCTATAATTATTTTTCACCCGAGTTTACCATTCTCCTGTTTAAAACTGACAATCTTGTAGGCAAAGTCTATGTACCGTTTATTATGTTATAGGTTGTGATTCCATTCTCTTATAAATCAGATATACACAAAGGCGGTGTACCTGCTGAGGGCTGCACCTGTCTGCCCATCCTCTTTTCTGACCTTGCGACTCCTACATTTTCATTGCTTCCAAAAAGCCTGGGAAGTCTCTGCATGTGGTCGTAAGCCTCAGCTCCCTTTATGTGGCCTCCAATTTTATATAAACAGAAGCTCTGCTCTTAAGGGAGTTTCAGGCTGTGGCAGAATCTGAATTAGACTGCTTCCTGGTTGGGAAAATGTGACCCTGCATTTGCAGTTAGCTCTATTATGTAAAACAATGGACAACTTCTTGGAGGTCCAAGGTGGAGTTAGAGACACCTTAGCATAGGAAAAAAGTCCACGACTTAAGAAAGGACAAATGAATTGTTTACTAAGGGAGAGAAATAGAATAGCTTCCAAGTTTTGAAAGAGTCCCAAAGGAAAAGTGGATTGGTGGTTGGTAATTGTAATTCTGATAGACGTCATATTGCTGATATATTATAAAGCCTCATATATATTATACATCTGTAGCTATCATAACTCCTTTCCATCAGAAGTTCCCAACTAAAAAATCTGGCAGATTTGTTTCCTTTTAGGAATACAGTTGTGACTTTATAATGGAAATCAGTGGGGAAATGAGATTTGCTTTGGAAAACTTTGATTTATATCCAGCTTTTCTAAAACACATCTATTACTAAAGTCCCTCCTTCTATCATTTATGCCTATTTTCTCTCTTCAGTCTTTGGCAGAGAACAGTTATTTACTTCTATGAGCACATGATCCTGCTATACACCTCACAACCAAAGGAGCTCTTGATTTCTTCTCTGAAGCAGACAGGCATTTGAGTGCACACAGCATCTACTCCTCTCCTGGTAACAACACCTGGTGTTGTTCCTTTGGGAAACATCTCTTCCCCGCTCTCAGTCTCCCTTCATGTGTGAACTCACATCCCAGTCTGGTCGGTGAGGATACTTCACCCCATCCCACTCCCGCCACAGTGACTGGTTCAGGAATGGGCAATAAGATTCAATCCTGGAGCTCACACTAGAACTAGTGGGAAAGATAAGCTCTTTTTTCTTTTCTTTTTTTGTTAAAGTTATTAACCTGAAGCTGCCACTGGCCCTTTGGGAGCAAGCCCACCCAAAAATGGTGCCAACACAGAGGAGGGTCAAGCCAAGAGAGGGAAGGAGAAAAGAAAGAGACCCAATGGCATGCTTTGAGTCCCTAGATCCAACTGTACTTCTACCCACTAGAATCTTCACACACGGAAGCCAATAAATATCCTTTATGCATATGCCAGTTTGATTTTTTTCAACCAAAGGACCTAAACACAACCTTCTTCAGATTTTTTTAAATATCGAATTTATTTTTTTACTTTTCCTATAATGCCAAACTTTTAATTCTACCAGGGAGCTTTAAATTCTCCCATTCTTGCATTAAAAGGCTGCCAACAGCAAAGTAGTTTCCCTGCTTCCCACAGTCCTATGTTAGCAACTGTTTATCTTCCTGCTGGCCTGCTCCAAACTGCTGCCAAATGGCCCTCTGACTGTTTGAGTTTTACCTCCTAGGATATAGTTGCCACCTAACAGTTTATAAATCCGTAGAGGACAAGGGCAGTTCCCTCCTCACTATTACACCAAGCAGTGAAGAAAGCCATGTGTGATGGTTAAGACTATAACAATTTAAAGGAATGAGATCTTGTGTGGCTGTTTTGTTTCTTGTTTGAAACGTTTTCTGAATTTTGACACTGAAAAAGCATGGCCATAACCTTCACACAACCCTTGGCCCCTCACACTTGATATTCCTTTGTAATTTGAAAATGAGGTAATTTCTGGGTCAGCACAGGGTTCAAGGAAACATGACACATCAATCCATTTGGCAATAAGAACCAAATGATTGTGTGAGCAATAGCTGCTCCTGATCTGATCTCAGGCAAATGACTATGCATGATATAGATGTGGTATAAGAGATAAGAAACGTAGCAGGTAAAGGTGAAACAAATTGGCAAGAGTTCAAGAAAGCATTCTGACCTCTGTTTTAGGGCAAAGCATAGGATATAGGCAAATCAACTTTAAAAATATTATTAAAAGTACATAATGCAACACAACAGAGATAGTCAACTTTGTAAAATAACTGTTCTTTTCCCCCCAACGAGTTTCATTACAAAGCCAGAAATGCATTTTGATAAAAAATTTACTGACTTCAAGATGACCCCTTAGCATGCTGCTCAGTGATTTTGCAGACCTTAGGCAGTAAAAGTAGTTTAGGTGTAGTCTCACTTTCCACGGTGTGCCTGCATTGTATGGAAGACCGTCTAATTCTAAATGTCTTTGCTGACTGGCTCTATCCCAGGAACTTGCTAAGCCAACCTCACTTCAAACAATCTGCCTCATTCCCCTGGGCAGATAACCACCTACCTCCCAAATAACCGCATCAACCTAGAAAAACACCTACTTAAACCTTTCAGGGATTTCTGACGAAAAACTATAAGAACATAAATCCCCACATGTTGTGTGATTCCATTTAGACGAAATGTCCAGAATAGGCAAATTTATAGACAGAAAGTATACTTAGTGGTTACCTAGGGCTGTGGGAGTTGGGGAAAACTGGGAGTGACTGCTTGGGGGATATGGAGTTTCTTTCTGGAGCAATAAAAATGTTCTAAAATTGATTGTACTGATGGTTACATACTCTGTGAAAAAAACACTGAATTGTATACTTTAAGTAGGTGGATTGTATGGTATGTGAATTATATGTCAAAATGTTGTTATAAAAAACTATAAGAAAATATTTCATATCTACTCTTTTAGGTCTTTAGAATAGAAGAAAAGAGGAGAAAATAATATAGCATATCTTAAATGTAAAGGGAAATCTACTGCCAAGAGCAAAGTATCAGCTTCTTTTTGCATCCAAATCTGTTTTGGTTGCCTCTGCAGTGTGAGAGAGGAGGGAGAAAACGATGTTATTTGAATGGGAAAACGAATCGAACACTTCACATTTCACAGACTCTGTCCTCCATTTATAAGAAAATTATTACTTTGAAAAATATAAATTCTCTGTTAAGCCAGAAATTCTACTCTAGTAATTTATCCTAAAAGATATCCTACCACAAGTAGAAATTACTTATGTACAAAATCATCACTGTAGCATTCTTTGTAATAGGAAAAACAGAAAACAAATTAAATGTGCATAATGTCCAAATATTTTTTTAATCAAGAGACATCTGTGTAAGCATTTTCTTTATAAATGGGGAGGTAATTACCAGAAGAAACTACTTAAAAAGGGGGAATGGTTATCTCTGGAGACTAGAACTGTGAGGGGGAAAGAAGCAGGGCAGGGGATAAGCTTTCTGACTCTTTACAAACTATGTTCGAAGTAAATTTATAAAGATAAGTTCTTTTGAAAAACTAATAAGAAGATAAAATGTATATTAACTTATGGAGGAAGCTCTAGTTTGAAAGAACAATGATGGTTAAGAGAAGAGGTCAGGCACAAAAAAATTTTCCTTCTGATTACGAAAAGATAATCGCCAATCTGTGATTTTCCTCTCTTGCAGCTCTATGACACAAAGATAAAAAAGGTAGAACCTGAAGAGAAGGAACATACTTCTCTTTAGCTGGGAGACCTCTTGTTATGATGAAAACAAATAATAACTCAGCTCCAAGAATCCAGGAAGCTGCACAAACTACGGAAGTTAGTAATTAAATCAAGGAAGTATGGGAGCTCAACTGAATAGCTGGGCTGTCTTTGTAATTACAGTAAATGATAACGTCTACCATGCCAATTTGATGTTAAGTTTCTCTAAAGCTGCAAGTTGTGTTAGGTGTGGACAAGTCCCAACAAATTTATAAAGATTCAAGATGAATAAGTGTTACTCAGGCTTGAAGAAAAAACAGGGTTAGGCTAATAAGCTGTGAAGGCTAACATCTAAATATTTGTAAGAGCTGTACCTATCTCTTTAAATCATGACTTAAATAACATATTTTAACACTAAAATAATGCTAATGCATTTGCTTAAATCGTTTTCTAATTCCGATTTTGAAAGAGAAAAAGTAAAACTAAGTGAATAATCTATATTTATTGACAGTTAACTATACTTCCTGGAAGCCACTTGGATCATGGAATATTATTATAATAAATAAAAATTCCATACATTTGCTTAGTCTTTTTAATATGCCAGGCAAAGTCCTAAGCACTTTATATAAATTCATCCATTTAATGCTTTCAATAATCCTTTGAAGTAGGTACTATTATTACTCCTAATTTTACTGTAGAAGAAGTTGAGGAACAGAGGAGGGAAAAATATGGCCCAAGATAACAGCTGCCACTTGGAAGAGTGGAATTGCAAACCTGAGCTTTGCTACCCCACGGCTCAGCTGGCAGTAGTGCCTATGGGAAAAGAACTGCTGGAATAGTAGTGCTGGCTTCGCAAATCCTAACCCCAAAGGTACAAACCTTACAAGATTTTCAAGTATATGGTGTCAGCCTCGCTCTGTGAAATTTACTTTCTACTGGACTCCAAGACCAGCATAAGGAGAGACACACTGCACACTGCATCCCATATAAATGGCAGAGTCCTCTACTGGGTCTAGTAGGTTTTCATAGGGACTGCTTTGTTTCCAGTGGGTATCTTTAAACAGTACGTGGAAAAGGGAAGTAGTAATGCTAATTAAATTCACCAATGACTCCAACTAGAGATGCTGCTGCCATTAGTAACGACAGAGGAGCCATATAAAAGGAAATCCAAAACTTGGACTTTAACAAGTTGCAGTTTTATTTTGAAAGTAGTATGGATTTTTATTGTCAAAACAAGTGAGAAATACAGGCATAACAGAAGACACAAATAAATTAATTGTCCTACTCATTCGAGACCCCCGGGCCTCTCTTTGGAAAAGTGAGCTCAGCTCTTTATGTAGACACTGTCCAAAGCAAAAACAGCAAGGATTTGACACGGTGTTCAGGACAATGACTGGACATGTGCATAGTGAGGAGAAGTGAACAGGTTCCGTTCTCTAGTTCCTTTCCTCAGTAAGCTCCGTGTTTATACAGGTATGAGGCTCATTTGGGGGGAAATGATTATATACAGCAATTGTAACTTTTTCATTCTTCTACCCCTCAGGAAAAGTTTCAGGCCTGAATCAAGATATCAAAATAGGGTGACACTAGTTTCACATGAACCTCAAGACTATTCATATAGTTACCATTTTCTTTACTTTAAAAAAGCTTAATATCCATTTATCTATACCAAACCAGTAAGCTTATAGAAAGTTTTCAATCAAATTGGAGTTATATTAATCTCACTTTAAAATGCAACAAAGGATATGGAAGACTTGTGTTTGTTCTGTGACATGTGAAAGAGAAGCATCACTCCAGTAGCATAGCCTCAGAGGTACTGCAGTAACAACTGGCTCTGCCAGAAACCGAGGGGCTCCAGTCTTAGTGCAGGAAGAGGGTCCCTACCAAGTCCGGTTTTTAATTGTGCCTAGATCTCACAGATTGTAAGCCCTCCTAACTAGCAAGGCTGGAGCACGCAGCACCAGCACAGTCGAGGGGCCAAAGACTAGTCAGTGAGCACCTCTATGTCACAACTTCTCCATGATCACGCTGATCGTAGTAAATCAAAGAAGCCTCGATTTGGGAACAACACAAACATTATTTACCTAGTAGGCATAACCATAGTTGTTATCTAGGCTAAATGATACAAAAATAGTAATGAGACCTCCATACCTCACTGCTGAGATTTAGTCTAACTTTAAATTAAAGCAATACAAAATAGCTTCTTCTACACAAGGACAAGCTTTGCACCATTTTTCAAAAACCATTTATGTCTCTAGCTCTAGCCTCAGCTTAAGAGATTAAAAAAAAAAAAAAATCTTTCCTATATCAAGGCTAATGTAAAAGGGAAGCAGGTACAAGACACCCTCTATCCAGAGTCTCTGGAAGAAAAAGCTCTAGAAGCCAGTATGTGTGAGCGCATTCAAGTCACAGGGTTTGAGATTTTGAGTCCGTGGTGGTTGTTTCTTCCCTTTGATCACTGAGATGTCCATCTTGGGTGGCTTGAAGGTTGCTGGATCTTTGGCCATTTGCGTGGCCTGTGCGTGGATCGGTTTCATTGGAAAAGGCTTCTGGGATCCTCTGTAGGCCTGAGTGGCAAAATTTCCCGAATCAGACTGCTGGAGGCATATTGGTCCAAAGAGGCTCCATTTATCTGCCAAGTTTCTGTCTTTAACCCCACTTCCAGAATCAATGGTGCTAAGATTTGGGCCAAGTAAGGTTGGGGCAGAGGCAGAAGGGAACCAGCCTCTGGGCTTCTGTTTTGTGGAAGAGTGCCAGGTGCTGCTGGGGTGGACTGGGCTGACCCTGGCCACTTCTCTTCTCTCATTATCTTTCCACTGTGCAACTTTAGTTCATGGAATGCTTCTGCCACTCCAAGGTACTTGGTCTCCTTGATGGTAAGACCCTTGTGGGGTGTGTAGCCAGCATCTCTCAGCCCTGTCTGTTGCTCAAAACATTGAATGCTCTCCTGGATGTTTTGTGATCAGAGAATCCATGATGATGCAGGTAGCTTTAACTTTTACCATGGGACCTTTTCCATACAGTCAATGGCCGATGACAGGGTCATGGTAGGGAAGGAGACACTGACCTCTCCTTCCTCCACCTGGGTGAGGTGCTGCTGATACTTGTGCTCTGGAATCACTGGCTTCCAGGGGATGCTGCCCATGTCTGATGGAGGAGTAGTCATGGGCGTAGGGTCCTCCAGACACCTCCTGACGGGCAGGGATATCTTGCCCAGAGGCCCACTAGGCTCAAGAGCAGGTGTTTCTGATTGTTTTGAAGCCATTGAAGGACTGAGATCCAGGTGCTTTTTCTATATAGATTTCAGAGCCGAGTCGCTGTCACTGAAGTGAAATGATGTGACGATTATGCTGACAGAAAGATATTAGTGAGGAACATTGTCCAGTTGCTGCAAATTAGCAGTTATTCGGGAAGAATATATCCACTCCAGAGGTTCTGTTCTACCACCGTGAAGCTGCCTGCAGCCCAAGCTCCAGCACTAAAGAGGTTCCAAGGACTCACGTCTCCGGAGAGGTTGTGGTACAGTCAGGATGCGGGCCACGGTGTGAGCAGTGCTGTGCCCATGGTTATACATGAGTTTCAGTTTTTAAGTAGTGATTCTTAAACACCTCCAGTGTACAGCATCTTTATGGGCTTTTGCAAGCTCCCTAAATCTCTTATTCTACTACCCTCTCCAAATGAATAAAATAGAACCCAAGACAGCACCGAAAAGCTTAGAGTCTACCTTCTCAGGGATCTCCCTATCAAATATCTCTGGGTGAGAGAGAGGAAGGATCTCCCTATCAAATATCTCTGGATGAGAGAGAGGAAGTGAACAGAGCTGAGAACAAGTGAGCCTCAAAAACACCATGGTGATCAAGGGTTCTGTGGCATGTACAGAAATACAAGCAAAGCTACCCTAGTACTGACTGGCATAAGTGAGGAAGAAAAAAAAAAAGAAAATAGCAATTACCGCTGCTTTGACAGCAATTACTGTTCTCCGTGTTCAGAGAAACTTACAGGTCAGCTGATCATGGGTGAGAGAGAAATAAGAAGCAGAATATCATTCATTTAATTCTCTTTATGTAGCTTTAGCTTTCAAAGAGTGAAAAAGCACATTAACATTCTTTTTATGCTATCGAAAGAAATATTTACTGGTTAAAAAAAAAAAAAAAGAGGGGTTTCTGATTCCCCAGGAAAGAGTAAGTGGTTCTCTTTTAGACTAGCTGGGTAAGAAAACGAAACCCTTTACATCTCCTAAAGACTCCAAGACGGGTGGTCCTGGTGGGAGGAGTACCACCTGAACTTCAGATTCATTTTTTTCCTAAGTTTCTACGGGTATTTTACCTCAAGCCTAGGCAAGGAGAAACCGTAGAATCAGCCAAGCTGACTGATGAGTCAGGTTCTCACTAGCTTTGAGAGAGCTGAAGCCTTCCAGAGGAGTTGTCACCTGGCCTGAAATTCCAACAAGGTAGGGCTAATTTTCACATTCTCTGGTGTCAAAGGGCTAGGAGACTTGCTCTGTGCTCTGGGCACCAAGCAGCATACAGGCAAGATACAATCTTCTGAAATTCTCCATTTTTTCCTCTGTTAAGCCTAGCAGATTGTCTTGATGAGATGATTAGGCAAGTCTTTGTGACAGGCACTCCAAGCTAGGACTGGCTTGGAAAAAGTGATTACTGTGAAATCAGCAACCATAAATGTACATACACACATAAACGCTCTGCCTATGGCTTCTGGGAGTGACCAGATCTTGTCATGAACTCTCTGGGGGTCCCTGAATAATAGTTGTTTTCAGCTGAGCTGTCTCATCATTATTGGAAATGGAAGACGGAAATGTATTTTCTTTAAAAAAAAAAAAAAAAGTCTTTTCTTCTCGATTTTGTCCAGTTAGAATTTAAGATTTAATGTTTTAATTTACCTGACAAAATAGTACATATTGAAGTATCTCTGTTAGCAACAGTTAGCATATCAGATTTTCCACTTATAAATTGTCATCCCAAACAAGTATCTTTACTCCCAAGTCTTTCCTTTACACTGCTGTCTCACTGAGCTTAACTTGAAATTATTTTTATATTTTTTTGTAAAAATACAATTTTTGACCCACTGACCTAATTGATCCTCTCAGCAACCTAAAAAGTGTTCCATGTCACAGCTTCTAATACATACTGGTGAAAGATCAAACACGCTGTGCCGCTAGAGAATCACAGGTGAGAGCAGAGCAGGGCGGCTCTAGAGCTGTCATGTTCTTTGTATGTCCTTGTTAGGAATAGCATCTATGTAGACACTTCTGGGTGAAATTTTGCTTCTAATTTAACCATGTGACCGCTGAATTGCAAGACAAGGAATAATAACTATGTTTAATTTTATCGAATTAGTATTCTCTGAATTAATAATTTTGCAAACTGAATCACTTTACACACTAAATATAGAAAAGTTTGTATGGTCTGGTTTCTAAGCAACTGTTTCATTAAGAAAAGCTCCGCTTAGGAAAAACATCTGTTTGTCAGTAAGGTTTCTACTGTCATCATATAAATTCATGGGGAAAAAGCCATGGTCATCCTGTGATTTAGTAATCCCTAGTTGTAAAAAGGTCAACAGGGGGTACTACAACAGAGGGAGCCATCTGTTTCAATCTGTTCTAGTCCCTGAAACTTGTTATCATGAAATGATTCAGTTTTCCTACATAGCCACATAATTTAAAAAACATTATCTTCTAATTATAAAAGCAATAAGTGTTTGTACTAGAAAATGTGAAAAAATATAGAAAAAAAAAGACACAAATAAGAAAATAAAGATCACTTGAGTTTTTAATGCCTTCATGTTAGATCTCGTTTGAAAAATGAATTCTCCGGCTGAAAAAAAAAAAATTTGAAAACCACTGGCCTAAAATAACTCCATATGGTCTTTACCTTTTTCACCTGCAATTAGAATGCTTTTTGTAATGGCTAAAGGCTTGTGCGTTGAACAACTGAGTTCAGAGATCTGTGGAGATAGCCAAACATACTGCATTTCATGAAAACAGGCTTAAAGAAAGACAGCATTCTCTTGACAGTGGTGAGCAGAGGTGATGAAAAGTGTTGTGTGGCGTGACACATCACATATGACATGTGCTATAAAACTTCCTTGCTAGGTCAAGTAGATGGCCTAAGACAGAGAGTTTTAAAATCCCCGCCCGCCCTCCCCTGCCCTGTCCCTTTATTTTTTAAAACAACAGAACCTTGTTTTCATATGAAACTTTTAGAAGAGGCTCAATGAAAGAGAAAAGTAGAGCCCTCTAGTTAGAATGGAATTGCCTGGTGCTCTGAGCCCACCTGGCCAACCCCTTCTTAACTGATTCCCAAGGGTCCTGCAGAACACAGGCATTCATGCAGTCCTTCCGGTTGCAGGCTCCTCCCTGCCACAGCACGGCTGCTTTGCTGTTCCCTCAGTCTGGAACACTTTTCCCTCCTTTCTTTACTAGATTAATTCCTAATCCTCTACCAGATCTCGGCTTATGGGTCACTCTCTTCTTCCCCTGTCAGGTAAAATGGCCTTTAGACAGGCTCTGTCATCATGGTGTACCTTTTCTTCACAGCACCCATCAAAGTGACATTTCACATGTGTATGATTATTTAATATTTACCCACCTTCATGTCCTCCGACTGTTAATTCCACAAAGGCAGTGCATTACTGTTTTTCTCAGCAATGGATCTAGCATAGTGCCCTCCCACATAGTAAGTGTCCAGTAAATATGCTGAATGAATGAACGAATATTTTAAACCATTAAGAAAAAAAAATCAATGGACAAAGATATTTTACAATTCTTTCTGTCACTAAAGTCAGGCCACCAATAATGGAGAACAAAATGGAACATGAAGAGCTAGAGGGCTTCTAAAACAGCCTTCTCCTAAGAAAGAAAACTTAAGCGGTCATGCCCTGGCAGGTGGAAGGGAGAGATGACCTAATTAGGCCTTTGGTAGCTCTTTGTCTATGATCCATTCCCTGAGGCTCAATTCATTCCCAACCTTCCAGCCTCCTCAGGAACAGCAGAGGCACCATGAGGTCAAGAAATAAAACCAAGTTTAAAAATCTACTGTAAAAATCTAAAAAAGTTTCCAAAATGATACAAACACCATTTAAATGCACTTTTCCATCACCACCCAAGATCTCAGCATGACCAAAGAGGGGGAAATTGATGCCTTAATGAGTTAAAAATGTTAAACGTATGATTCAGCAACAAAGGAACTATGTTAGGGTTAATAAAAAATATAATTGTGCCTATTAAGTGTATGAACAGCTTCAAGGATTATCTTAGTCACGTCTGGTGAGATTTGGAATTTTAACTTATATTTGAAATGAAGGCTAATGTAGGCTGCCTGCTCTCTAGTTTGGGAGGGAAAAGCAAGAGCAGGGTGCCCCCTCCAGCTGCTACCTCAAAGCAGTTCTAGTAAAACGAACTGATTCCTTAGACAGTAAAGGAATATTGTACTTAAAGATAAGTCTAAAGAGGAACTTGCTATTTTAATTGTGAGTTCTCTCATTATTTTATCCTCCTTAACTTGCCTTCAAATTCCCCTTCAACTAAAGAGAGGGTGACTCCAGGGCAAGATTTAAGTAGCTGTTCTCCAGGGAAGGTACTCACATCTTCTTAATGACTTGTAGACATTTAAGTGACTGACACTAACCCAAGGTATATCACAATAGCCCTCTTGGTAGTAAACCCTGCTTTTGTGATAGTTGGCTTACATGAATAGGACATAAAGGATTTGAAGTGAAGGAAACTAGCAAATTAAGTATTTACTTGCTTAGATGAAAATGTCAGGATCCACTGGTTCCATGGCTTAATTTTACTGTCTGCAAGAGCAGAGGCCATGATGATTTGATACAGGTGAGAAAATGGAATGGCAACAGGAGGGGAAGCACAGAGAGGGTTAAGAGCCTTGGCTCTGGAGTTGACGCCAGACTCTCTTGCTCAGGGGTTGGCCTTCTACTGGTAACAACCTATGAGCTTTGGTTTCTTTGTCTGAAAAATGGAGAGATAAAGATATTGGTCTTCGGGGTTGTGATAAGGAGTAAGTGACACAATGTAAGCTACACCTGATACGTGGTTGGTGCTCAATAAATCGTAAGTGAAAATAAGAACAAAGGAAATATAATAACTATTAACAAGCATGGTATTTTCAAATCCAGGAAGTCCATCACCAAGAGAGACACCACTGATGGGCTGGTAATAACAAGCCCCAGAGCAGCTCAGCTGTCCTGGCGTTCCAAAAGCTCCTGCACCCCGGCCTAATCCCACTCTCCCTTCACGCCCAGTCTGCTCCACCAACAATTTGAATTGCTTATCTTCCTTTAGATCTGCCTCGCTCCTCAATGTCTTCCTATCTTTGCTTTTCTTTCAGCCTTCATCCCCTTACTCCATGAGCACAGGTCTAAATCCTGCCCATCCCTCCTTCAGAGTCCTAAGAGCACCATGAAAAACTACTGTTCTGAATTTTTAAAGTTTCTTTCTTATGTTTAAAAATGCATGATTCCGTGATTTACAAGGTATGCAATGATCACCATCTAATTCCACAACATTTTCATCACTCCCCAAAAGAAACTCCCCAACCCCTTCTCCTCCCATCCTCTGGCAACCACTAATCTACTTCCTGTCTCTACAGATTTGTCTATTCTCAACATTTTATATGAGTGGAATCATACAATATGTGTGGCCTTTTGGGTCTGGCTTCTTTCACTTACCATGTTTTCAAGGTTCATCCATGTTATATCATGAATCAGTTCTTCATTCCTTTTTATTGCCAAGTAACATTCCATTGATGCATTCCATGCATCAGGTGATGGATATTTGGGTTGTTTCTACTTTTTGACTATTATAAATAATGCTGATGTGAGCATTCATATATAAATAAGCTTTTATGTGGACATAGGGTTTCATTTCTCTTGGGTACATATCTAGGAGTGGAATTGGTGGGTCACACGGTAACCATGTTTAACTTTTTGAGAATTGCCAGTCTGTTTGCCAGTGTGGCTGCACCATTTCACATTTCCACCATCAGAAATGCAACAAATATTAAAAGTTCTATACAGAGAACTACATGTTTACGTAACCCACGATCTCAACTGCATTAATCCCAGGATTGATATCTGAAGCCCTTTTCCTGATGCTCTTAAAAAGGTGCTGACGCCCTCAATGCTGAAACAATAATGCCAACCAGCAGGAAGCAGGGCCAGCAGTGTGAGGCAACACACTCTCATAGAAAATAAGTTTGAAAGATACACACAAAGATAGCTTAAAAGATAATGCTGTACACATTGCTAAATGAGCAAAACTGCACCAAAAAATCAAGCGCACATGACGTCAGCGTATTAAGTTACAGAGAGGGTTGATGTGTAGTGCTTTCCCATAGGCAGGCTGGTTCTCCTATACCTAAGACTACCTGAAAACTCAGCCCTTGTACCTTGGGAAGAGGAACAAGGATTATTTTTCCCTATGACAAGAGCATAGTCTTCAGAGCCAGAGAGATTTAAGACTCAAATCCTGATGTTGTCACTTAGTATCTGTGTCACTTTGAGCCAGTTTCTTAACCTCATTGAACCTCTGTTCCCTCACCTGTAAAATAGGGATAATATTTCCTAACTTGCAGGGTTGCTGTGACTGGTACATAATAGGCACTCAATAAATGGTAACTTCTTTAGTACTTACTGCTATTTCTCTTATATGACTATTTTCCAGGCAATCTTGGACAGTGAAAATAACTAACCTTGAAGCAGCCAGTTCATCTTTTACTTACAGGTAAAAGTACTAAATTACTAAATATTCCGATGTAAATCTGAATGTAACTATCTTCAGTTGATACAGAAAAACACTGGAGAGATATCCCCAAAACAACGCTAATATAAAACTCAAGTGTTCTGGGCTTTGAAATGCAGTCTCTGACTTGGAGGAGGAGGGGAGGCATCACATATATCATCTGGGCTGTAGTAAGAGAAGGTACAGTGGACTGAGAATCCCTAAGAAATGGGTCTGGTGCCAGCTCCACCACTCTCCCAACTTTTATGACTGTAAGCAAGTCAATTCTTCATTTATAGAAGGATTATAATATCTGCTTTTATTGTATTTCAGAATTGCTGATAGAATCAAAATTTTCTAGATGATTAAGCATTATTCAATTTTAATAAGTATTCTTGATAATCATATCTGTTTTTCATTTTAAAAAGCATGACAACAGAGCCAATTTCTATCATTATTTGAAAAGTTCTAGAGAAGTAATATAATGTATTGGGAAGGAAAAAACAAGATTTGAAGGCCAAGAACATGGTTCAAATTACTTGCTACATAATCTTGGAAAAGGGATTTAATCTAAGTCTCTGAATCTTCAGCTTGTAAAAGGGGGATCTCTCACCTTATATCTACAAATTAACTCAAAATGATCACAGATCTAAATGTAAGTGCTAAAACTATACAACTCTTAGAAGAAAACACAGAAGTAAATCTTCATTATCTTGAAGATAATGAAGGCAATGATTTCTTAGAAATTACATCAAACCATATAAGCAATAAAAGAGAATATTGATAAGTTGGACTTCATCAAAATAAAAAATTCTGTGCTCAAAATGATATCATTAGTAAGAGAAGAGATAACCCACATATTGGCAGAAATATCTTCAACTCATATACTTGATAAAGAATCTGTTTCTAGAATATATAAACAACTCTTATGACTCAATAAAAGACAAATCACCCAATTTAAAAATGGGCAAATAATCTCAAAAGATATTTCTCCAAAGAAGATATACAAGTGGACAATAAGCTCATGAAAAGAAACTCAACATTATCAGTCATTAGAGAAATGTAAATCAAAATCACAATGAGATATCACTTCCCACCCTCTAAGATGAGAATCAAAAACACAGACAATAACTTGAAACTAATAAAATAAAGTTGAAAAAAAATCATAGACAATAACAAATATTGGTGAGGATGCAGACAAACTGAAATCCACATACATGCTGGTGGGAAAGTAAAATAGTGCAGCAACTTTGGAAAAGTTTGGCATTTCTTCAAGGGGTAAATCATGGAGTTACTATATGACCCAGCACTTCCATTCATACGCGTATACCCAAGAGAAATGAAAATATATGTCCATACAAAAACTTGTACATAAATATTCATAACAGCATTATCCGTAATAGCCAAAAGTGAAAACCCAAATGAACATCAATTGATGAATGGATAAACAAAATACAGTTAATTAATACAATGGAATATTATTCAGCCTTAAAAAGTAATGAAGTACCAATCTATGCTACAACATGAATGATCCTCAAAAACATTATGTTAAGTCAAAAGAGCCAGACACCAAAGATCTCACATTGTATGATTCTATTTATATGAAATGTTCAGAATAGGAAAACCTATAGAAACAAAAAGTAGATTAGTGGTTGTGAGGGGCCAGGGAGAATGTGGAATGCAAAGTGACTGATAATGGGTATGGCCTCTTTTTGAGATCATGAAAAAGTTCTAAAATTAGACAGTGGTGATAGTTATACAACTCTCAATATACTAAGAATCTCTGAATTGCAAATTCTAAACAGGTGAATTTTAGGTATATAAATTGTATCTCAAATAAGAAGTTTAAAAAATGGGGATAATGTCTACTTCCCAGAACTACTTCAAGAATTTACTGAGATGCATATATGAGACATTTGCTAAATGCTCATTTATTAATTAGGTGGTACAGAAACCAGGTCAGGACATAAAAGAAATCTTTCCATTTCAAGGACATAAATGGAGATGATACATTTCACAGGGCTGTATTCCAAATTTCAATGCCAGATCCAATTAGATGGTTCTTCAAGGGATAGAATTATTTTCAGTTAATGGTTTCCCAATCTTACTTGAGTAGAAATTTGAGAATGAGATAGGGAGTTCAGCCTCTGACAAGTTAAGATTTGTAATCCTGCTCAGTTTGAAACTCTGTAAAAACAAGTTTACCTTGTGTCTACCTTCCTCTCTTCTGAGCCCTTTGCCTTCCCCTCCCCTTGGCTCTTTTGCCAGAAATAAAAAGCTTTCTCTGAAAGAGAGAGTGTGGAAGAGTTTGTGCGATTAGTTTGGGCATGTCAAGATGTCTAGATTCTCGTCACTACACACACTGCCTTACTTTCACCTCCCATGACTGGCTCAGAGCCTAGGTTTTTTTTTTTTTTTTTTTTTGGTTGTTGGTTTTTGGGGTGTGTGTGTGTGTGTGTGTGTGTGTGTTTTTTCCCCAATGAGCCTGGTAGTTTTTTCCAAAAATCCTTTTGACACTGTTGGGGATGACTTGGATCCCTGAAATACATCTATTTCTGGTATTGCTTTCAAAATGTTCTTTAAATAACTGAAAGTGACTAAGAGGACTAATGAGTATACCCACAGTATGATAAATAACCTGGCTATAATATCTTATTTGAAGAATATCATTTATTTATTTATCACATTCATCACTGAATATCTATTTCAAAATTAAAATGTAAAAAATACCCAGTACATTGATTATAAACTATGGGACATTTAAGGACATATTTTAACTCCAATTTTGGAAAAGAGAAAGACTTCCACTTTTTACCTTATATACCTCCTCGTCATTTAAAATGGTTTTAAACAATGAGACTGTATTAACTTGTATGATAATAACAAAATAATGAACAAATAATATATAAGGAGTCTAAAAAGGGGAAACACTTAATGACCATAGTCTAAGATTAAGTCTTACCTATTAGTAAACTCTGAATTATCACTGGAACTCAGCAACTTGGTATTTAATTCTCTGCCTGACAAAGCTGCTACTGAGTATGAAATCAGCTCTGCTATGAGAACTAAACCAAGTATCACTTTCTCACTAGGACTAAAAGGAGATGCAGACAGTCTTTCATAAAACTAAAATACAACTGACAGGGATCTTAGTTCTCAGATCGTTGTGATGGACAGATAATACACACATGAGAAATTCCTACATAAGCCATCAATAAATATTTGTTGAATGAATGAGCTTAATTTCCCTCTGCTCTGTGCCTAGACTGCAAAGTTAGTGAGAAATTACAAAAGAAATCTAAAATATCAATAAATTAGGCAAAAGGTACACTGCGAACCATTTAAGGCAGCCTAGGAAAGGAACACTTAAAGCACACATTCACATGCACACTTCCCCAAACTAATGCTACTCAAACCACAACCAGGAGCCCCTAGTACTACAGGACATTTACAAGTAGGCTGGTCTCGTCTGACTGGAAGCCCAGAATGGCTTGGCTCCTGGAGTGCTTTAGGCCTGGGCAAAGGACATTGGCAATGCAGGTGGGAAAATTCAGTTCTTTCCTTTCTTAATGGGAAATTCACCTGAGGCCCTGCCCATTAAGTGCATGTTACAAACACCAAAAACATCAATTAATTCAAACTTGTCCATCGAGGGGAGCTGAGAACAGAAATTACACCTCTACTTCTCATGTTCTTCATCATCAAATTAGCTGCTAACTGATTAGCACACCAATTAAAATTACTAAAAACAAACACAAAACCAACAGTTGTGATTTTTATAGCAGAGCCTAGGGGCTAATGAGCTCTGTGGGTTAATCAGCTAAGAAGCTTATTCCAAATAGTAATGTTGCCACATTAAAATGACACACCATGGCTTCCTGAAAACCCAGTCTTAAAAAAAGAAACAATGAGAAACATCTCCTTGACAGTATTACAGTTTCTCAGGAAAGGTACAGGATGATTAGTTTTCTGAGACTTAATAGTTATAGGCATTTTAGGTTCTCACTTCATTGATTTATTTGATTCCCATAAGTACCATTATTGTCACATGGCTTCCGGAACCCTAACGAGCCCCCAGGCTTATTTCAATTCCTGGACTCTTCAGCCTCTCAGCTGCAGTCATTACTTGTCTCTTGAAATCCTCTACTCTTTCGGCTTCTGTTCGCACCTATTTGTCCTTTTACTTCTTTGGGTGATCATTTTGTCTGCTTTGAAGAATTTTCTTTTGCTTTTTAACCTGGTCACAACACCTCACTGTTAAAGTGTTTTGTGTATAGTAGGTGCACGATAAATGTTTGCTGAATAAAGAATGAATCTCAAGGCTCAGGCCTTCATCACTATATACTTTCCCCACTTGCACTCTCTCTTAAGCTTTAGCTACTAGGTCTGTAGAGAGCTAATTATACCCAGATTATACCAGGAAATAAGAAGCCAGTAAGTACCTGTGCATGCTTTTGTGCTTGCAGAGAACCTTGCCTTTTGCAGATAAACAGAACACATCAGTGTGAAGGACTACATTACTGGCTTCAATCCTTCACCCCTCCCTGCATCCATGCCCTTTGCTCTGTGACTTGGCAGTCACAGAGCAAATATCCTAGTAAAGGGACAGAGTATATTTCTCCACCCCTTGTCTTTTGGATTAGGCCACATGACTTGCTTTAGCCAACAGAATGAGGCAAAAGTGATAGGATTACAGTTCCAAGCTCTGGCCTGAAGAGACCTTGCTCTCCTACACTTCTGCTATCACTATGGGAACATGCCTGGGAGGTCTTGGATCCTGGGATGATGAGGAACACCTTCAGCAGAGTCACGCAGCTGACCAGCAGACACAGGAGAAGCAGAGCTGGCCTGCCTAGCCCAGCCTAGGTCAATTGAACCCCACTGGTCTACAGATGTGGGAGTGATAATAAATGATTGATGTTTTAAGCTACTAAGTATTGGGGTAGATTACGTAGCAATAACTGATAAAATCAGTCTACTGAAGCTTTAGATCTAAGAAGTTACATAGAACACCACATTATTACTTAGCAATCCAACAGAAGAACAGTAGTCTCCCCTTATCTGCGGTTTTCTTTCCATGGTTTCAGTTATTGCAATCGACCACAGTCTAAAAATATTAAATAGAAAATTCCAGAAATGACCAATTCATAAATTCTAAATTATGCGTCATTCTGAGTAACCCGATAAAATCTTGTGCCATCCGCTCCATCCCGCCTGGGACATGAATCATCCCTTTGTCCAGCATATCCTACACTGTGTACGCTACCGCCCATTAGTCACTGAGCAGCCTTCTCAGTTATAAGATTTATCAGATAGATTGACTGTCACGCTATCACAGTGCTTGTGTTCAAGTAACCTTTATGTCACTGAATAATGGTTCAAAAGTGCAAGAGTATGATGCTGGCAATTCAGACATTCCAAGAGAAGCATGAAGTGCTTCAAATGAAAAGGTAAAAGTTCTCAATCTGATAAGGAAAGGAAAAATTATATGCTGAGATTGCTAAAATCTACAGTAAGAATGAATCTTCTATCTCTGACACTGTGAAGAAGGAAAAAGAAATGCATGCCAGTTGCCGTCATACCTTAAACTGCAAAAGTTATGGCCACAATACATGGTAAGTACTTAGTTCAGATGGAAAAGACATTAAATTTTTGGGTAGAAGACATAAGCAGAGAACGTATTCTGACTGATGGCAATGTGTTGTTCCAGAAAGCATTGAGCCTACATGAAAACTTCAGTAAAGGATCCTCTGAAATGAGTGACACCAAGCCATTTACACAAGTAAGGGATGGTTACACAGATTTGGAAATAGGTTTGGGCTGAAAATATGAAAATTACTGAAGAGGCTGTGTTTGCCAATGAAGAAGCTGCTGCCACATTTCTGGCAGAGTTGAAGAAGTTGATTAGGGTTCTCAGGTTTCACTAGGGGTCTTGAAACTTATCCGCCGTGGATAAAGGTGGACCACTGTACCATAAAATTCACTGATTTAAAGTGTACAGTTCATTGGTTCCTAGCATACTCACAGAGCTGTGCAACCATCACCACAATCAATTTTAGAAGGTCTGTCTTCATCACCTCAAGAAGAAACACTGTGCCCTTTAGCTATCACCTCCCAACCCTTTCTCTCCTTCCCTCCACAACACCCCGCTTCTGCTGCCCTTGGCAACTACTAATCTACCTTCTCTGTATGTAAATTTGCCTATTCTGGACATTTCATATAAAGGAATCATATAATACGTGTTTTTTTGTGACTGGCTTTTTATAACTTAACATAATGTTTTCAAGTTTCCTCCATGCTGTAGGATGTTTCATTAATTCATTATTTTTTTTTTATGGCCAAATAACATTTCATCGTATGTATATACCACATTTTGTTTATCCATTCATCAGCTGATGGACATTTGTGTTGTTTCTACCTTTTGGCTACTATGAATACTCATTTACAAGTTGTTGAGTGGACATATTTTTCACTTCTCTTGGGTATATAATTAGGAGTGTAATTGCTCAAGTGGTAACTCTATGTGTATCTTTTCGAGGAACTGCCAGACTGTTTTCCAAAGCAATGTACAATTTTGCATTCCTATTTAGCCTTCTTTTTATAGCTAAGAAATTGAAGCCCAGAGGGATTTAGTATTTGCCAAAGTTCATACAACTGAGAAGCAGAGAATGGGAGATACATCCAAGTTTTTCGTCTCCAGAGCCCTAGATCTTAATGACTATCTTCCACTGATGGAGCCAAGAGATACCGTGAGTTAATTCTGACCTCACCATGTCTACTTCTCACCCATTTGGGTGCCTAATTCTCTACCCGCTTTTCATGAGGCCCCTTTCTAGATTTAGAATCCAAAAATTAATGGAGATGCGGAGAATAACAAAGGATCACAAAAGAGAAATAAATGTATTGCAAAAAATCTTTCGACGAAGAAATATTAAAGACCCTGAGATTCTTTTGAAGAGAGAGCAAAAGTGCATACTGACAATAGTTAAATACATAAAAAGTTAATGTAATAACTCCTATGTGAGCCATTCTTTACCTCTTTGAATTGGAGGAAAAAGGATTTAATATATAGGATAAGTAAACATAAATATAGACTTCCTTATCATTATGAGAGATTGAAACTCTATCAGGACCCTTTGGGAACCCTCCAGGCATTTTATTATTGTGACTTAAATTAAGACCTCAGTAGGAGACAGGAAACTAGACAGAATGAGCAGCAGTCTTGTGGCTCTAGGATTTTAGAGATTTTGTGCAAATCTACAAGATATATTCTTTGGTCCACGGACTCAAAGTCTTTTAACCAGGACTAACTTACCCTGAATAGCAGACAGATATACAAAGGTGTCTTCGTGCTCCAAGTTCTCCAAAAATATCTGGAACCAGAAAACACAGCAGTGATATGACTTACAAAGAGCAAGCAAGATTAAGACCCTTATGGTAGCCTCAAAAGAATCAATGTTTTTCTTCTTGTTTGTCTTAGCTAGACACTGGTTTGACTTTAAAGTCTTGTGGGGAAAACAGTATATAAGTTTGAAGTCCCATTTCTACAATAGTTAAAAAAGAGTAGTGATTAAGAAGAGATAGTTCTTGAAGTAATCGAATACACAGGAGTAGGCATGGAAACCAAAATCCAGAAGAACAATTCTCAACATTTTTTCCATTACAGCTCACGGTGGAAAACATTTTCATATACCAACATGACAGACTATAGGCCATGACACACAAGAACACAAGAGGCCAGGTTTGGGGCTATGCCCAATTGATGGCACATTTGCTATAATTTGATCCTTTTCTCTAACAGTCAGAAAGCATATGGAAATGCAAGTGAGAGACAGAGATGTTATAATTTGATAACTTTAAATCTGTTCTAATTTATTTTTTAAAGTCTTTTCAAATTTTAGCCCTTACATTGACATTAGTAACAAATTAATCTCAACACATTTTACAATCTAGGAAACCACCAGGGCATGTCAACTGCTGTGGGTACTGCTCATCTAGAAGATATGACAGTGACATGTTAGAATTAGGCTCTAATATGGGGGGCAGAGAAAGACAGTGGCCACGTGCCCATGTTCCTCCTGCTTCATGCCTAGGGAAAGCTGGAGGTGTCTGTTCCATATGTAGTGATGCGTCCTTCTCTGGCACAGAGATATTTGATACCAACTTGATGCTGCTGGCCTCCACATGTGCTGCATGTTAGGAAGAGCCTAAGATTAGTTCACCCGGGAAGATGGCCAGGTTGGAAGGAATAGGGATCATGTACGAAGTAAAGGAAGCTTAGTCTAGGGTAGTAACCATGTGAATAAAGAGGGAGAGAGAGATTTAAAAGACTCCTTGGAAAAAGAATTGATAGGATTTGATGACTATTTATGTACAGCAGATGAAGGTTAAATAAGTTAAAGAAAATTCCAAAGATATTCACTGCATTCGCCATCTAAATAAGTGTATGATGGGATAATTTAATGATTACTCAAAAGAGATATATAATTTGAGGTTTTCGGCAACATTTAAATGACAACATATCCTTGGCACATTTCCACACCTCAGTTTTCTCATCTATAAAGTGAGGATAATACCAATATTGTAGTTGTCGTGAGGACTACTGACAACATCTGAAAGGTATAGGGGCCTGGCTCAATAAACAGCAGTTATTATTATATTGTTGGTTCTAATACTTCAGTGACTAAAGATAAATGTATTCAATCAGAATTATAATTCTTAGTCTAATGGCTAAAGTCTATGGAAGAGATAATAACAGCAGCAAGTAGCCTTTATTTGGTGCTTATTATGTGCCTACCACTATAATTAGTGCTTTACATGGATGATTTTAAGTCTTTCAACATAAAGAGGGTCCTATTATTATCCTTACTTTACAAACGCAGAAACTGAGGCTCAGAAAGTATAAGTGACTTGTCTAAGAAACTGATTTGGAATTTGATCAGTAGTCTCTAGATCCTTTGCTCTTAACCTCTAACTTATACTGAGGTCAGGACAATTTCTACAAAAGGGAAAAAATCCCCAGCTAAGCATATATATTCTCCCACATAAATCTACAATGTAAAGAACAGCTTTTTCGTTGATAAAGGGTGAAGAGGGGAGGAAACCCAGTTCTGGCCAATGCCCCTCTAAAAGAGGCCCAGAGAAAACAGGTGGCTTATCTGGGCTGGGCCACAGTGTTGAAGGTGGACCTATTTATCAAAAAGGTACTTTTCCATCTCTGGGAATTCACTCCTGCTGTTCCATCCCCTTTTCTTTCACCCACACTAACTTTACTAGTTTGTTAAGGTCATATCAAGATCTACTCCTTCCAGATTTCAACCTTTCTCCTTTTCCTGACTATCCACAGCATTTCTTGCCTGTAAAAATTCTGGTATTCTGTTCATGTTCCATTTAGCCTTGTGTGGTTATCTAAGTCTTTCTTGTGTCTACATCTTGCCTCCTCAGAACAACTACAGTTTCCAAGGGGAGCCCAGGACAGTGCTTAATACACAGTCAAAGCTCCCGGAAGCCGCCCCTCCTGCAGATGTGTGTATTGATGGTGTGTTCTACTCACCTTGAGAAGCTTCTCTTGCACCTCCAAGGCTCTTGTTTCTCTCTGCTCTATCCAGCAAGAGAGAGTTCGCAGGGCAGCAGCCCGTGTTGGAATTTGAGGGTCATAAGCAGATAAAAGAACTTCCTGGAGCTGTTCTGTGGTTATGCTTCCAGACTTCTGGTTTGTAGTAGTGCCAGGTTCACTGACATCCTGAGAAGTGAATGGAGCATCAGATTTCAGGCCTGTCTGGTTGGCTTTCTGTTGTTCAAGGTGGCTATGAGACATATCAGTGTATCTTTCATGGTTGGTTTGTTGCTGCCTTTCTGTTTTCCCTTCTGGATGCTTTTTGTTCAGAGTACTCTGGGCAGCCACACTGACAGCCTCAGTGGAAAACGCTCCATGAGTAGAGATGGTGATGCGGAGATCTACAGCGAGTTCTTGGATGACAGGGTCAGGGTATATGTTAGAGACCTTCTCCAACAGAGGCAGCAATTGTTTCAAGACAGCGAAATCACCTGACTTCAACTACAAAATGAAATGAAAAATGCCAAACTCAAATTAACAGGGCATACATTAATATTACTTGAGCAAAAGGCAACATATCCTGAGTAAAAGAGGCAGGGATTAAATCTTGTTCCTGATGTAATCCACACATAGCCTGAGTATGGCACTCAACAACTACTGTTGAATAATTACTACAACAAAAAAATTTATTAATTATACGGGTACTTTCTAATTAAAATAATACATCAGCATTACTCTTAATTTTTACAATATGATGAGCAGAACAAGGTATCTTATAGTTTTAATTTGCATTAGCCAGACTAACAGCACTATTAAGCATCCTTCCATGTTTATTCGCTGTTTGCATTTCTTTTTCTGTGAACAGCCTATTTACATCCTTTGTACCCACTTACCCATTAAACAGTTTATCTCTACAGCTATTCTTACCATATCAGATTTTAATATCCAATCACATGGTGAAATTCTTTTTCAGATTATTGTATTTTGACCTTTGTTGTATCTTTTTATCGTATTATTGTATTTTCGACTTTTATGTACCTTTTGCCATAAACAATGAGTTCATGTTAGCAAAGTACTTAGTGCCTGACACATAGTAAGTACTATGTAAAATTTTAAACATAAATATGATAAACAAAAAACACACACAAATACTGACATCCTTATGATCTAGTTACTATTATTATCTACATTTTAAACAGGGAAACTGAGGCACAGAACAGTTAAGTAACATGTCCAAAGTCACACGACCAGAAGATGGTAAAATGCGAACTCAACAAGTCTGACTCTAGAGTCCACACTCTTACCCAACACCCTACAAGGTTTCACTTGAACGAACAAAGCTTTTTTAAGTATATGATCTAAAGGGGTTGGCCAGCATTCAAGGGCAGCATAGGTCCAGAAGGGAATGGGACAATAATTGACAAAAGGGAATTTCTCCTAGAAAGTGGGAGTGAAAATTACGTAAGATTTTCTTCTCTCTAGAAACTTTGTTCTAATAATGCCATAGACCTTACTAGGAAAGGTAAGTGTACAGTCAGTGGCAAAAGAAGAAGCAGTGGTAATCCTTTTCTGTTTGAAAATACTGGAAAAATTATCATATAAGGCTTCATGAGGCCCTGATTATTTGAAAATTTTGAAGGCCTTAAATCCTTTTTAGAACAAAGGATATTTATTACTTACTCATTCACTCATTTCATTATCCAACCAATGAAGCAATTAACCAACTGTTTTCATAGGACCTATATAATGTTCTCATTTTACACTATTAAATCCACAGATCCACAGAATTGTTATTGTTCATTTTCTCCACCACTTTCCTCCCAAATAAATGAAAACCTGAGGTACATGACAGGTTTGTACCTGTAGAATTTCACCATACACTCCCCTCACATTTCTTTGTTTAAACAATTAGAAACTAATGCAAAATTGACATAAGGTAGAATTTCTAGTTCTGCAACATATGTTAGCTTACTTTCATGTGTAAAACAACTGACCATTCTGATGTTACCACCTATTAAGGGGAGAAGAGAATATATATGTCCAGAGTTAAGGTATATGTTATCTAAGAAAAGAGTCAATTTTATCAGTAATCTATGTGTAACTGAAAAGGACATTTTAGAATAATTTTGCTAGTGTTTTTATGTTAGACTTCATGCAGTGCCTCTGTAGTATTATGTACTTTTGTTTTTTCTTTAAGCATCTGAAATGGGAACATCTACTTATATCTACAGTATACCATCTCTTTCATTTCTATTATATACAATACCTTAAAAAAAAAAGACATATAGACCAATGGAACAGAACAGAGAGTCCAGAAATAGACCTACATAAATACAGTCAACTGATCTTTGACAAAGGAGCAAAGGTGGCAAAATACAGTGGCGAAAACACAGACTTTTCAACAAATGGTGCTAAAACAACTGGACATTCACATACAAAAAATAAATAAATTCAGACACAGACCTTACGCCATCACAAAAATTTACTCAAAGTGAATCACAGAACTACATGTAAAATACAAAACTATGAAATTCCTACAAGATAACACAGTAGAAAATCTAGATGACATGAAAGAAATAATTGATAAACGACTTCATTAAAATAAAAAAAACTTCTCTGCAAAAGACAATGTCAAGAAAAAGAGAAGACAAGCCATAGACTAGTAGGAAATATTTATAAAAGACACATCTGATAAAGGACAATTATCCAAAATATACGAAAAATTCTTAAAACTCAACAATAAGCAAAAAGAAAACCCGATTAAAAAGTAAGCAAAAGACCTGAACAGATACCTCACCAAAGAAGAGATAAAGATATACAACATAAGAAGAGATGCTCAACATCCCTTGTCATCAAGGATTACAAATTAAAAAAGATAGTTTGGCAATTTCTTACAAAAGTAAGCATACTCTTACCATATGTTCCAGCAACCATGCTCCTTGTATTTATCCAAATTAGTTGAAAACTTACGTTCAAATATAAATCTACACATATTTATAGCAGCTTTATTCATAACTGCCAAAACCTGGAAGCAATCAAGATGCCCTTCAGTAGGTGAACGGGTAAGTAAATTGTGATACATCTAGACAATGGAATATTATTCAGCACTAAAAAGAAATGAGCTATCATACCACAAAAGACATGGAGGAACCTTAAATATATATTACTAAGTGAAAGAAGCCAGTCTGGAAAGGCTACGTAGTGTATGATTCCAATTATGTAACATTCTGGAAATGGCAAAACTGTGCAGACAATAGAAAGATCAGTGGTTGTCAGGGGTTGGGGAAAGGACGGATGAACAGGCAGAGCGCAGAGGATTTTTAGGGCAGTGAAACTATTACATATGGTAGATACATGTCATTAAACATTTGTCAAAACCCACAGAGTGTACAACACGGTGAATAAACTAATGGAAACTATGGACTTTGGGTGATAATGATGTGTCAGTGTAGGTTCATCGATTGTAACAAACATACCACTGTTACAAGATGTTGATAGTGGGGGAGGCCATGTGCAGGGACAGGTATATAGGGAATCTCCGTACCTCCTGCTCAATTTTTCTGTGTACTAAAACTGCTCTGAAAACTAAAGTCTATTAAAAACAAAACAAAATATCTTTTCTCCCTGTTTTCAAACTTCTTAGTCATTGGGGTATTCAGCTTATTAAACTGGGTAACTTCTCTAATCACCATGGGCGGGTATGTGGATTCCGAATAGGAGCTAATAAGGCAATTAAAGCAATGCATATTTTCAGCTTCATAAGCCTATAGATTTCCCACTATTAGAATAATCAGGGAAATCTAAGACTACAGGTGCCAGCTATTTGTTCATAAATATTCAAAAAGTTTTCTTGAGGTATAAAATAATATTCACTTAATTGCTAGATGAGAAAACTGAAGCATTAAAATGTTAATTAGTTTTTAAGGGTCACCAAGGGCCACCAACAAAATTTAGAACTGATCATAAAGCCCTCATTTCTACTCCTGTCACTGCTTCTCAGCAGAAATCTCAGAATTGTGTGTAAAAGCCCTGAGGCCTGAAGGAACAGCCCACAGGTGAGTGACAGATTTCTTTATCCAGCTGCCTCTCTCCCAGTTTCTAGAATACTTTGGGAATGGAATGAACAGAGCTGTGTCAGCCCACATCTACGGTTTCTTTCAGGGTGTTAGGAGTGAACCAGTTAGAAGGTACTTCTAAAGGATGCATGAGAACTGGTATGACAGCCAGAGCGGGGCAGTACACACTGAAAAAGCCCCACCTGAGACTTTACAGAGCCCACTATGGGGCAGGCATAACTCTCATCCTGCCTTATCCTGCTCCAGGGAAAATGACTATTTTGGAAGAATTTGAGGGTCTCTTCAAGCAATAAACTTCTGACCTAATAATTTCTAATTCTGAAAAACACTTATATTTATTCTTTGTGTTCTCATTTCTGTTTATTGCCTATGTTTCTTTAGATATTTAGCTGGCCAGTTTTTATGTCTGGATCCTTATTTACATAACGTCACTGAATTTATTTACCAGTGTTATTTTTACTTTGGTTTTAAGTCAGCGTGCAATATGCCCTGTTTTATACTGAGCTATACATAAAGATAGACATAAGGTAGAAAAATAAGAACCTTCTAAAAAAACAATTAAGAACTCATCAGATTAATCACAGCTACTAGAAAGTAAGCTCCAGAAGGGCGAAGAGGTGCTTGATAAATATTTCTCGAATGAGTTCATTCTATGATACTCTCATAAAATGTGGTATGAGATCTCAAGATTTGGGTTCAAATCCCAGGCACACCACCTGTGCCTCAAAGCTCAGGTGAACTCTGTGCTGCAGGTGCTACGGGGCTTCAGGGGACCCAACAGGCCAGGGAACATAAGGCAGAAACTGCTTTCTGAGGAGACAGGGAAGCTACCAACATCATGTTCCTTTTACTGATGACCCACCCTGAAATTTACAAAATGAATTCGGAATTACAGTTGTCGTGTTAGTCTTAAACCTACACTTTCTCCAAATTAACTCCCCTTCCCAGAAGCTGTGTCCTAATAATCACCTTAATTACATAAATTAGAGAGGAAAAAAAGGTTCAAATGCTATTAGGTTCTATTTCATTAGCTAAAACAATGAATCCTAATTGGGAATAGGTACAGTATAATCTTCTAGACTCTGAAGCAAAAAACCCTAAGGCTGACAATGATTATGTAAAAACAATTCAGAATCATGACTTTTTTTTTCCAATACAAAGACAGAAAACCTATGGTAAATGTAAAATTAGGAGTGCTAAGTAAATCTACCAAGAAATGGGCTTCATGTTAATAATAGGCCCAAATAGAATTCCTTTTCCCCATACAGACAGGCTAAGAGAGGCAAATTCTAACGTACCAAGAATCAGTATAAGATTTGAATCCTCAAACTCAAAAATCCATTCGCAGAAGGCTCCCTATTCATTGCTAAGAGTTACGGCCAGTCTGATTTCAGGTTAGATTTCATTACTCTAGAAGCCACTTATAAATCCATGAATCAAACAGAAAAAATAATAAATTTAGGGCAAAAGTATACGGGTGACATGTTTATGTTCACTTAAGTAACTGCAAAGTCAGAAGAATCCAGGATATAATCAGTGAGTCAAGATGGCTCATGGAAGGGCAGGAACAGGTAAGGGATACACATTTGCATAACTCAGGTGAATCACTCTCAGAATATGACTAATTTACACAGCCAGCACTTCAACAATGGGCTTCTAGAAAGGAAAATGGAGGTTTCTGTGTTCTGTTTTCCATTTGGGATATGGTTAGCAATGATGTTAAAAAAGAGAAAAGAAAATTTTTTTAAAATCACATTCTCAATTTACAGAAACAAAGACTATTCAAGTTAATACGGAGCCACAAAAAAACCCAAATTAATCAGGCCAGCTAAATCCAAAAACAATACAATTTAACAAAAATTATTCCATTGGTGAACTCCTCCTTGACAGTTCTAACAGCAAGTATATAATATGATTGTAGAAACTGAACCCAAACTGTTTTTTTTTTTTCAAACTACATGGTAAATATAAAATTAGGAGTGCTAAGTAAATCTACCGAGAAATGGGCTTCATGTTAACAATAGGTCCAAATAGAATTCCTTTTCCCCATACGGACAGGCCAGAGAGAGGCAAATTCTAATATACCAAGAATCAGTATCAGATTTGAATCCTCAAACTCAAAAATCCATTCGCAGAAGGCTCCCTACTCATTGCTAAGAGTTACAGCCAGTCTGATTTCAAGTTAGATTTCATAATACTTGTACTAAGCCTATTCTGTCTTCTTGTAGTCTCCTAACCTAAAGTGGTATGTAATTAACCAGTCTCACACACATGCCTACTTTTCCACATTGTTTGGCACTACTCTGACTCCTTGGTCTCTACATTTCAGCTATACCAGCCTTCTATCGGTGTCTCAAACATACCAAGCTTTCCTGCTCTCCAGACTTTGTACAGGATGCCTTCTTTAACTGGAAGAGTTTCCTTCATCTGCACCACACATACTCCCAAACTCCTATCCAAATTTTAGCTTAAACTTATACTTCCTCAGTGGAGACCTTCCCAGCCTAGGATGGATGCTATGTTCTCTTGGTACCCTCCACTTCTCTTCCGAGGCACATCATTCAATTCTAAGTATGTTTCTGAATACTTATTTGGTATCTGATTCTCTTACTGGACTATAAGCTTCATGAGGCTAGGGACCATGTCTGCTCTGTACACTGCTGTATTCTAGCATTTTAGTTCATTATCTGGCACATGGCAAGTATACAGTAAGTATTTTTTGAGTGAATAAAAGATTATAAATTAAGTATATAAAAAGATACATACACTGGAAACAAAGCTTTAACATGCTACATGACATGGGTTGAACAATGGATCCTGTGCTAAAATGGAATTACTAAAAAATGATGGAATCTTAAGCAACCAGCAGATTACAAAGGTTTTCCTTGACTACAACAGCAGCGACAAGCTTTGGAGAGCCATGACAGAGAGGGTTAGAGATTTCTCCATGGATGCAAAACATTGTGTGCTAGGTGTTTCTAAATCAAGCTTGTACCAACTCAGAAAAGGCCCTACCCTTCTGATGGTGAACTCTGCACAAGTGACAAGGTAGAAGTGGCACAATTTTCTGGACCTCTACTTTGGAGACAATTCTCATTAACAATCTGACTTGTTTATCCTGGTTCTCCTATATGCAAATGCAATATCCATTCTTATTTCTCACAAGGGTATAGAAGGGAAACAATAGTTTTCCTGTTCTCTTTCTTTTCCCTTCCATTCAAGTTTGACTTATGTCTGCAACTCACCTGAACAGCTCCTCCCAGCATGACAGCTACCAGCCCCATGGACATGCTCAGTGTCTGTGATTCCACAGTGCTCTCTGTCTGGTGGGCCAAGCTTGCACATGCTCGGTGCAGTGTTGCTGCTACAAAGTCCACCACCTATCACAGAAATGGGATTTAGAATCAGTGAGGAGTTAGGTGCCTTGTAAGTGCAGTAAGTACCATGTCAGTCTCACAGAATCAGTGAGGAGTAAGAGAAAAAATCTCAAAGTTCTCTCCACATCTTACGTCTAAGTCCTCATCTTCTTCACCGACATCATGATAGCAAGAACCTTCAAGAACTACTGATATTGTATAGCAGGCATGGTGCTGTGTTTTACATGCACAATTTCACTTAGGTCTCATATTAACTCTCGGAGGTCAGTACTCTTATTTTCATTTCGAGATGAAGAATCCAAGACTTAAAGAGGTTATCTGCTCAAGGCCATACGATCAATAAATGAGAAAGCCCAATTATACTGTCTCAAATGTTTTAATATACTAATCTAATTTCCTTTATTTTTCATGAACTTTGATGGGAAATTAAAACAAATGATTTTTTACTTTCTTTCCATTAGAAGGTCCTAGATCTGCTTCTCCTAAGATTTCCTTCTCATGCATTTCTTTCCCTACCCCTGCCATTTTGACAATCTAATTCTAGTAAACAAAGCATGGTGGAAGAGGCGCTCAATTTTATCTTGAAGCCAGTGCCTTCAAAGAATCTGTAAAAATGACCCAATCATTTTTTAAGTAGCAAATATTTTTAAAGGATTAAGATTATTCATAAATAAGATTTGACATAGCATTTGGCTAACAACTAAGTTTTGAATTAATTTGGTCAGCATCATTTTAGCTGCACACGGATTAATCACCTTAAGTAGAAACGCCTTAGAATAAAGACAGCATACACATACACATGTGCATACGCACACATACACACGTGTACAGACACACATGCATATTAGGATTAATAGCTCAAAAGGGAAAGGTCATTTTGAAAATGAAATGGCTGAGAGAGGTCATAGTAAGCCTCTAAATACCAGGCAAACCTGCATGTTCAACTCTCTGGGCAAACCGCATGCTATGCTAGAATCTTTATTGCAAGCTTAAAATAAAAAAATAAAAATAAAAGGCTTGTTAACACTTGTCTTTTGGAACAAGGCAGGAAATTAAAAAGGTTATTAAAAGTTCCACTTACTAAAATGAACAATCCTGGTTATGGCAATTTTTATCATTCTCTCTATCCTAGGACTGTATTGATACTAGAAGTTAAGGACACTTGTCCTTTCTAGAAAAACTACTGTATCAACCATCTTGGGCCACCTATTTTTGCCTTCAAGGAGTTTTCTAAAGCACTCTTTGTGAGGCTTCTATTTTCCCCAGTATTGTTAAATTACTGGAATAGAACTATCTAGCCTTCTGACTTTTTCTAAGTTCCTCTCCACAATATATATTTTTTAAATATTGCAAAACCAGTAGTATCATCCCCTTTTTGTTAAGAAGGAAGCTTTCTTTGTCTGTCTGTATGTTAAAAAAAACTCTGGGAGTTGTTAACTAATGTAATAGCCAGCTGTTATTGTCATCTCTGAAGTAAACTTTCCCCCAAACTTTCTTGTAACAACAAAACCACTATATCCATTTGTACAACAGCTCCTCCCCCTCCTATTCATTTCCTGTGATTCAGGTGGGGACTGCCAGCCACAAGGACAGGTATGTGACTAAAGCCTGTTCTAGAGTTTATGTATGCTGTGAAGAAGGGGGAGAAACTTTCACTTTTTAATTTTTTTTTGTAAAAGTGCCTAATTTAAAAAGCCAAATATTCCTGAAAGTTTATAATGAAAAATAGCAGGGCCTAATCTCATTTCTCCTCATCTGAATCTGGCTCTACAGAGGCTACCACTTTTAATTATTTAGCTGGTTAATTGAATAACAACTTAATAACAACGTTAAGCATTTACTACTTACCAGTTATCATTCTGGACACATTACAGGTACTAACTCACTTAATCTCACAATAACCCTATGGAGATGCATGAACCTGCTGTTAACAGGCAACCAAGAGGAAGGGGGCTGAGACCTGACTTGAGTATGTGGACATCAACTTAATCCTCCAGCTTTTCAGTTCACTTCTACCACCCAAGTTCAGGGTCTCTTGGGTTCAACCTCTCTCAAAAATAAACCTCCAGTCTTTTGCTGGGGAGGGGAGAGGAGATGGTTGTATGAAGTTGCGGAGGGAATTGAGGGGTCTACAGAAGCTAATAGAGCCTTTCAACCTGTTTTAAGCTCTCAAGTCAGTCCCATCTTTGGAGCTTACATGGGGCCTCTGCAGTGAGAAGTAGCTTGCTTCTATTTTTTTCTTTAAAAAAATTTTTTTAGCAGTTTTATTGAAATACAGTGCTTTGTCTTCTTTCCTGCTCTGTTGGCCCTGACGTTGCCAAAGGGAGCCCATAAACACGTGTTCAATACACCATGTTTAATCAGAAGCCCCTAATTTTAAAATTTTGCCCTTTTACTTTGTTTAAATGTTTTTACAGTGAGCATGTGTTACTACCATACCAATAATAATCCCTTACATCTTCTAATACTCGGTTCGTGACTGTTCAAAAATATCATTTGTTTGAATCAGGATCCACACATTGCATTTAGTTGATTCATCCCTTAAGTCCCTTTCAAGCTAAAACAGCCCTACTCCTTTTTCATACCATTTATTTGATGAAGAAACTGGGTCGTTTGTACTGTAGAATTTCCCAAATTCTGGATTTGGCCAATTGCTTCCTTCTGGCATTAACTTACTCCTCTGCCCTGGGTTTCCTTGATTAGATTCAGGTTCACATTTTGGAGACTTTTTGTTCTGTTTTCTTTTTTTTTAATTTTACTTATTTTATTATTATTATTAATAATATTATTATTTTGGCAAGAACCCTTCCCAGGTGATGCTGCATATTTCCTACTACATCAGGAGGCATATAATGTTTGCTTGTCAACTTATGGTAATGTTAAGATCAATCAGTCCATAATGAAGTATTTAGGTCATACACTGCTATCTCCATTAACCCTGAAATCCATCAAAAATGAGATGGCTAGAAAGATGAAAACATGGACTAATATGTAATAAAGCAAATATAACAAAATACTAGGAGCAGAATCTAGGTGATGGGTATATAGGTATTCACTATTAAATTCTTTCACATTTGAAAGTTTTCATAATAAAACGCTTGGTTGCGGGGAAGGGTCAGTTGGTTCAGGTGTATTTGGTTTAATTACAGTACCCTTAATGGTTTAAGCAGATACTGATGATTGTTACCTAGATCCATTATTTCATTAGAGGATTGCAAAATGCAATATTCTAGTTCTCTTTTTGAAATTTTTGGCTATGATTCTTGTATAAAGAAAGTTTTTACTTCATTGACTATTTGCTTACATTGAAATATATTTCCTAAGGAAAGGCAAGATAAATGCTTTATTCTTTGTCTTCATTTATGAATTTACAAAATGATTAGTTAATGCCCTAGCAACCTTCAACAATGTCCAAAAAGGAATTTCTTTGTGGGGAATCAAATTTTTGTAACTTTGATGTGTTTCAATCCATTGCAGGCATTATTCTTTTTAATGCTCAAAATATCCTATCTACGGCCAATGACAGCCCCTTCAAACAGGCTCCTGAGTGCTACTGACATGACTGCATTAATCTCAGACAGCTTCCTTGCATTCAGGTACCACAAGATGCCCTTAGGCTTACAGTGTACAATTCCTACTCTAGACCTCAAATAAACCTTTAATCCAATAAGCTTTGTGTTCTTTTAGTAGGAAACGATATTTAGAAACTATAATCTGGCACAAAAGATGCTTATTACTACTGGGTTGTCACTGCTTCTTGGCATTGACAGTGGACCGAGCTAGGAATTACCTATTTTTTAAAAAGAGAAAAATAAATCATGAGTTCATACTCATACTTCCAAATGAAATTAAATATTATCGGGTTTTTACTCATTTTTTTTTTATTTTATAACACTTTTCTCCTTATACTGAAAATCTTGGTTCCTAAAGATAGTAATGAAATTATAACTTATCTATGTGTGTGTGTATTTCAAAATAACATACCAAAATTATCACTAGCAGTAAGATTACTAAATGCAATTTTACATTTTTTTGTGGTTCTTTTTGTCCTAATATATTTTAACCTTAGCTGCAGGATAATTTAATGGAGCAAATCACTTTTTGTATCAGCCTAAAACCATTGTTCCTTAATTAGGAGTAAAGAGAGATAAGTGTAAAAGCTCAAGCCATATCAGTTTTTAGACCATTTCCCCTTCCAACTAGCATCCTGAGACAAAAACAGAAGGTCTGTATGAAAAAATCTTTAGGGAGCTGATATAAACACAGGAGAAACAAATCACCCTACTGAGTAACAAGGGTCGGTGAACTGAAATTATGACCATAATTCTCACTAAACAGTCGTGATAAGCCGGAGCTGACAGGCAGCTGCACATTTTCTCAGCAGGAGCTGTAAGGAAACGCTGCTTAGCAACACTGGAAGGCAGATGACAATGAGAAGCATACAAAGAGCCGGAGAATCAGATTTCAGCGTGATCATCCTACCATCTTACAACTGACTATTCACCAACCACGCCAACAACTAATTCTGGTAATGGAGTAAAATATGGCAACTGCACTGCCTATACTTTATTACTTTTATTTCCTATTAAGAAAGAAAGTCTGAATCAATAAAATTCACATAGTCATCCTATTCTGAGAGCATTTTTAAAAAACAGCTTAAACCTTCACAGGCTGTTGTAGAGATAAGCTGTGGGTTAGAAGATCTGTGAAATTCAAGGTGATCTTATTGTTCACTAGTAAATTTTTTTTTAATTTGAATTTCTAATCATTCTCAACTTTTGATGCACATTAGAAGACATGTGTATCAGAATCAGAATCTCTAAAAGTGGGCCAGGTATCAATATTTTGAAAAAGATCCCAGATGATTTCCTTTGCACTAAAAGTTGAAGACCACTGTGATATAACATATAAATATTTAAAACATTTCTCAAAGTTTTATGTGCTTGAGAATCACCTCAAGAGCTTGTTAAACATGCTGATTCAATCCAGGACCCATGAAAAGTGTTGATTCTCTTGGTCTAGTGTGAGCCAAGTAATTTGCACATTTAACCAGCATTCTAGGTAACACGGATGAAGTTGTCACATGCTGAGTAACATTTTATGAACATTTTTTGGAAAGAATATAAAGAAACCAAAATAGACAACTGCCATTCAGAATGTGACAGCCACTGACCTGAGTGACATTTGTGAATATCTGCTCAGACATTCTCTCACACAGAACAGCCATCAACTGTAGGACCAGCAGCTTCTGCTCTTGGCCTTCCACCAGAAGAGCATGGTGCTGCTCTAATTCCAAGAGGCTTTTGCTGGAGAAGGGTTCCGTTTTTAACTCTGCTTCATTTTCCACGGCTACATGAGTCAACTCCTAGTGTGTAAGAAAAGAAAAAGTAAAGAAAAAACCTACAAAACTAAGGGCTTCAAAAACAGCTAGAATATTCTGTTTGAAATATGTATTTAAAGAACTAGCTTGTGTTTGCTGCATTATTTATAATAGCCAAAAACTGGAAACAAAAATGTCCAGCAATAAGAGAAGGAATAAACTGTGATGTATTTATTATATTGCAGCAGTTGAAATAAATGAACCAGATCTATATAGATATCAATAGAGAGCAATTCAAAAACACTGTGGAGTGAAAAATGTAAGTTCCAGATGAAGGAAACCAAATTTTTGCCCCTCTGAAGCTGCCTTTTTTGGATATTGATTTTAAGCTGTTTATTATGAAACAAAAGACTCAGAAAGAACTTTTGACCCTCTCCCCTTTCCTGCCCAAGAGATTCCGATAGAAAAACCTGCTTCAGGAAGGAAATCTTAGGATGTCTGCCTTAGCCTAATTTGAATTAAGTTTGGTAAATAAGAAGGCTTCAGGCAGGGGCCTGTTAGCTAGATAGCCTGTGTCTCTCTGTTTCTTAGCTGCCTAGCAAGAATCTGCCTGCCAAGTGTGGTCTGCTCTTCCTCAAATACCTATAAATTGCCCATTCTCACTTCTGAAACCTAAGACCCCCATCCCCCACCTTTTCTCCTTTATCCAAAATGTCATATATACCTAATATTACCTCACTATCATTGGAATTTTCATGCATATGTGAATTCCTCATTAGTATTATTAAAATTTGATTCTCTCCTGTTAATCTCTGTTAATTTATTAGCCCAGCTAGAAGAACTTAGAAGGTGGGAGGAAAGGTGATCATTTTTTTAGCCCCATACAGAATAATATATATTACTATGATACCATGTATATGAAAATTTAAAACTTCATAATGAAAAACATACATACAAACAAAGAACTAGTTTGACAGACTACTTACTCTATCAGTATTTTTATGATCTCTACCACTAGCTTTCTTTGAACTGAGGCCACATAAGATTTCCAAACTCTTTTTAGAGACTATTAGATGTTCTCAGCACCACAGCCCTTTTTCTCTAAGATATTTAGAACTAAACTTCTACTAATAGATAATTCATATTCATTATTTCTCTCTACGCTTTGCATGGCAAATTTCCTAGGAAAAGGAAAACCTTAAATTTCTTAATGATTAATGCTTTACCAAAGTAATTGACAGTTTAGAGGAGTGGTTCCCAACCATGCTTGAGCAAGTTTGCTCCCTAGGGGGCATTTAACAATGTCTGGGGACATTTTTGGTTATCGTAATTGGAAGGCAATATAGGCATCTAATGGGTAGCGGTAAGGGATGCTGCTAAACATCCTGTGATGCACAGGAAGCCCCTCTCTCCCCGAAGCCCCTTCCACCTCTTTCTTCACCCACTGCCAACAAAAAATTATCTAGCCTCAAATGGCAATAGTACAACGTGGAGAAATTTGGCTTAAAGCAAAGAAAGCCCTTTGATTTTTTTTAATTATCCAAGTAAAAGCATATATTCTTGTAATGTTACTGACAATAAGTGGCTGAGCAGGGGGATGCTCAGAAAGCATTCCATGCTTCAAATTCTAGACATGGTAACCCTAATTCCTTCTTTGCATTCTCCCACACCTACACCAACCTTAAACTCCACAATCATTCTCTCAGCACTTTATTTAGTGAAAATAATGGAGACACAGAGCTGAAGGACAGGGAATCCAAGATCACCTGGCTTATGGTCTCAAATAGTGCAAATAAGGAGTTATGGTATGGGGTACAAGTTACTGTTGGAGATTAGGACAAAAGGAAGCACAATCACCAGCACTAAGAAACAAACCCAGAAAAGGTTTCCAGTGGCTACAAAGTGAAATCAGAGAGGCAGAACTACTAATTCTCCTTTCCAAATACCTGACAAAACAACAGTCAGAAAGGATAAGGGATTACTCTATAGCTGTAAAACCTGCTATTAACTTCAAAAGAGTTCTTACAGTCAACACAGAGCGAAGATTAACCCTTTCATAGATCAATAGTTCTGCTTGGTCATCTCTAAAATTCCAGCACAGATTATCTTGGAAAAGACATTCAATCACATTTGCACTACTGAAGGTAAGTTTCTTTTTTTAACCAAACTTACTGAAAAATAAATTACCTTTGTATCCTCTAATTATTTCTCCTAGGGACCTAATTTTAGAAATTATGATTAAAATTATGACTGCCTTGCAAATTCAAAGAGGCTTCTGAAACTACCCTGGAAGAAAGCCGGCCATAAACTATATATGCAGTTCTTACCTTCAAGCAGAAGATGAAGAAATCACCAGCCAAACCACATTCCTGGCAGTAGGACAGCAAGTCCCCAATATACTCCACCTGGCACTGCTCTGAGGATACTTTCTGGTACAAGGCTTCATCTTCATCTTCATCGCTGCAATGTGAAGTCAGATTTATTTTGGTAAGATTGATCATTTAGAGATATATTGTTTTAAACCACATTAATAATATTCTAAAGTAACATGTTATTTCCAAACAGCAAATCGTTAAAAAGATCTAAAAATTTTGTTTAATTTTCCTGTTACTCCATGTGAAAAAATATTCTCAGAAGCTAGGCTGTCACGTACTGGACAGTCATTTGCTAGGACAGGGAAAAGATTCGTGAAGGATAAATACTTTTTCAGTGTCAACTTTTTGAACACATGAAGTATTTTAAGTATCTAATGAAAGCTGTGGACACTATTTTCAAGAAAAAAATCATGTTTGCATATACAAAAATTTCTTGTGTATAATTTTAAGGGGATTATAGACCTTAAGAAGTCCATGTAGAGATCCCAGACCAAGGATCTGGTAGTGGATAGAGAGTCATTCAAGCACTGCCTATTCACTATTTTTCCTACCATGAAGGGAAACTATAGTTTCAATAACAACTGCTGATTTTGACATATGTACACTAAAAAGTATACTAAAGACTGGTTAAGATAGCAATAAGTTTTAACTACTGATAAGTTAAATAATATGAAATTCTCTACATAATCATTAAATCGGTCCCAAGTTAAACTGTTCCAAACTGTTTTTTAAATAAACATGACAAAATTTTTAAAACTCTTTCAATTCAGGGGCATAGTTTATAACCACAGAACCTACTAATGCTCAACTCTCAGTGAATTAGTAGCTTTAGTTTGTACTTATAATTCTATTTGCAATCAATGTGTTTTTCCTATTTTCCTCAAAATTGAAAGAGTCTTCTAAAACTTTAAAGTTAATGATGAATAAAAAAAAATAAAATTTAAATATTTTAACAAACAGCAGCATTTTGAATGCTATGTGAAATCTAAGTAGAGTAGCTGCCACCAGTCAAATACTATATGAAATCTGATCGGTAAGAACTTAACATTCTGAGGTAATAATATCTATACACATCTCCCAGAAAATGGAAATAATTTAAAATATACTTGTGAGATGTTGGAGAAATAAATCATCCATTCCAGTAACACTTATTAAGTAACTTCTAATCAATCCTTAGGAGAAACAAACCCCCACCATAAAATTACCATAAAATATAGCTATCAGGCAATTCCCCTTAGGAATAAGTCTGACTCTGAACATACATACACCATTTTGAGTCAGAAAGAGCACTGGTTTGTCCTGATGTTGAAGGTGAACATGTCTGTGACCTTTACTCTAATTCACTAGCAAACACCTTGTGAAGTAAGTGGGCTTGTTGTGATGCAGAGCTGTGAGGCTCTAGTAAATTTTACCCACTATTAGCTAGCATCTGAGAAAAACCTGGAAAATTACTTAAGGCTCACATTACATTTAGAGATCATAAACAGCAGCACCTCAGCTTCTTGAGTTTCTGGTTTCCTTTCTATCAGCACCCCTTAGTGGACAAGTAACAGAATGGCCTTTTGGGTACAATTAAATCTGGAGACAGTAAAAGATGGGTGAACTCACCAAATGGCCTCTTTGATGGTAATCATAATGCCACCTTGAGTGGCAGCTCTAAACTGACACAGAGAATGGAGAGAAGGCACAGATTTGTCCAACCCTGCAAATCCTTTCAGGCTGGCAATTGCCTTCTTTCTCTCCAGTTTCCCCAGAATCCATAATAAGATCTCTTGGCAAAGTGACCTGGCAGAAAAAAACAGTTATAAATGAGCTTGTCATCTTATTCTACACATCTAACAAGCTAACATAAAAAAGAAAGAAAGACTGTCAGGTTCCACTGCATTCTAAATGCTGGCACAATCACCTAGTACTACTGAAGCACAGGAATGGAAAGTATGCGTCTTGTGAATTTCAGAATAAAATATCCTAAAATTCAGTGAGTGACTGACTAATCTTTGGCTCTAGAAGCAACCCTGACATGACATATGAGTCCTGTGTGATTTTTTTTTTTTTTTTTTTGGTAATTCCAAGTGTACCCATTGCCTTTGGATTAGGCACTGTGAAATAAAGTTTACACTGATAAAACCCTCTACTATCAATGGGACCGGTAGCTGGTGACCAAGAAACAGCACACCAACAAATTCTTGCCAATTCCTCATCCCCTTTTGTTGATGCCAATTAACTAAGAGAGAAGTGGAATAAACATTTGCTTCTACCTTCTCAGTCTCTGATATGGACATGATAGTGCTGTGAGGACTTGGGTTTCAAAACTAAAACAAGAGTTATGATACAGAAGGTCCTTTGAAGCCAAATTCACATGTTTATAGACTCCATCTTTCACTGCACTTTCTGTTGTCACTTCACTTATGGCTTGGGACTATAATGATTTGTTAACTGAAAATTAGAGAGTCAAAGGCAGTATGTAAGCTTTGACTAATATGCAAGACTGAGTATAGCTGACCTCTGAAAAATGTGGGGGTTAAGGATGCCAACTCCCCACACAGTCAAAATCCATGTTTAACTTTTGACTCCCCCCAAAATGAAGTTGTCTCTCAGTATCCACAGGGGATCAGTTCCAGGACCCCCCAAAAGTACCAACATCTGAAGATACTTAAGCTCCTTCTATAAAATAGCATCGATTAATGCATATAGTTGGCCCTCCTTATCTACAGACTACCAACCATGGGTTGAAAACAGTCCAGGTATTTATGGAAAAAAATCTGTGTATAAGGGGATGCACACAGTTCAAACACGTTGTTCAAGGGTCAACTGTACTTTCCGTCACCACTTGATGATGATGACTATGATAGCTTACTATTTGCCAGGGACAGTGCTTAACAGTTTAATGCATAGTTAGTCTTCGTAATAACCCAATGAAGAAAGGATTATTATTGTATATTAGTTACACATGAGGGATTCCCAAAGACCAAAACTCAGAATTCTGTAGGACTTTAGAAAGGCTAGAAACTCTCCTAAGGAGGAAGAAAACATAAATAGCTGTAAAAATTGAGCTGATAAAAAATGAGGCCTATTTAATTCCACCACAAGATTATTTTCTGGATGACTAAGAAAGCTCTTCCTTCTTTACAACACTGCAGCATTAACACCAAATTCAAGTCTAAATTACAGAGTGCCACATTCAGATCCAGATTTCCCACACTTGATTTCTAACTCCCCACAGGTAGTTACGATCCATCCTCTATTTCCTCCTTCCTAGACATGTAATTCTAGTATTTCTCACTGATCAAACAGTGGCAAGTTAATACATGTAAACAGAGATTTCATCTCTGATGTCTAGCACAGAGGCTGAAGAAAGCCATTCTAAAAACTATATCCAGTCTCCTGCAATTTGCAAAGCTCTCTTTCTTTTCTAGATGAGCAGAATAAGAGGATTCTCAAATGTTTTCCTGACTTTTAAAGAAAAAAAAAAACAATTATAAGGTGGCATAAGTCATATTCAAAATAAGAACAAGAACAATGTACAAAAAAAAAAGACTTCACCATTTATAAATGAATAAGGAAATAAGGTTCTCTGATCATTTACCTTATGTGAGACACACTGTGCTTGGTAAAACAGTAGAGAGAAAAGAGTGCTCCCAGGACAGGAAGCAGAGAGTCCACCAAAACTGTTAAAGGTTCATTCCCGACCACATACACCTAGGGAAAAGGAAATGGTGAGAGGTACCATGACTGCAAGACCAGAGGAATGGAAATCAAACACCATACACTTATTAGAAGGGCTTATAGTCTTACCTGAAGAACATTCTAGTCCTAAGGCCAATGACACCATTTGAGACTGACAGACAGATTGAAACACAGGGAGGGAGACTGGACAGCAGCCCTTTTGTGTGCGCAGTCTGAAGAACTGCCAGGTGAAATGGGTAAATTAACCCATTTTCTGACCCCTTACCTTCCTACTTTTGACTATCTCTGAATCTCCTAATCTGGCTATTATTCATCTGAACAATTCTCTTACTGCTGAAGGACCTGTTCTTAGGAACTAACAAACAATTAATGCCAAATAGAAAAAGTTAAAACTAAATTTAAAAAAAAAAAAAATAAACATAGCTTGCTCTAGATTTGTCACTCTTAAGATGTAACTGCCACAATGGCAGGGCCTATTCTCTCCAAATCAATAAATGTTCAGAGAAGTTATGCTGCATACCTAGATCTGCACTGGCTTTATAGGGTTAAATGTGTGAGGATGGTAATTTTTTTTAAAGATGCTGATTTTTATTAACAACAATTATAGTATATATTTTAGTTGTACCTTTTAAAAAGGATTCAAAAAACTTTTTTTGAATACCCACTGGGATCAAAGTACTGTCCTAGGTGCTGTAGTGAATATATAAACATGAATAAGTTAGCTCTCAGATTGCTTGTGATCTAGTAGGAAGAATAAAACAAGTAAAACAGTTATAATAACAATAATTCAAGGTGAATAACTTAAAGTATCTTAAGAAGTGCAAAATGTTATTCAAAACTCCAGTCAAACTTAATAGGATATCAAAATGTAATTCTGTTATAATAATTAAAGCCCAATAGTGTGACAAAAAGAGAAAGAAGATGAACTGACAATGATTACACTCTTAGTATGTGTTCCAGGAACTACGCTAGGATCTTTATCTTCTACATACTATGTTAGATTCTTTAAAGAGTTAGCTCATTAAAATTATAACAGTCTCACAAAGTCAGTATTAGCAGCCCTATTTTAAAAGATAAGAAAAGGGAAGTTTAAGAGGCTCTTATTTACCGAACGTATTGAGGTAGTAACCAGTGCTGTTTGTGGGAAACCAAAGGTCACAAGCTGGGAAAATCTCTGTGCTTTTCCAAAGAACCTTGTCCCTTTAAATCAACCCTAATTTTTCACACTCCTCAGGCCTCCCAACTCTGCGAAGCTCCATAACCAAGGAGCCAGCTTCTTGTACATGATCTAATCAACCTAAGCCCAGTTAAATGAAGTGCATTGTATGGCAGTGTTCAGAGTAATATGCAGGCCTAATTATATATCACCAATTACAGGAGGTAAAAAAGAGATTCCCCCAGATAACGTAAAGGCCTATTGTTTGGCTCTGGATTCTGTGTTCTCAGAGGTAATTCTTCTGGAGTCATCCTTCCTTACCAGTATCTTTGGTTAAAAAAAAAAAAAAAGATAGAATTAAATCTCTCCATTATTTACTGGCTTGACTGGGCCAAAGCACCTCAAACTTTAACATGAACTCAATCAAGCACAGTTCTAAGGGGTATACATTTTTGTTCATAAATTTCTCCAATTTTTAAATTCTCTTCTTATACTTTTCTGGGGTTTTTTGTTGTTTTTTTGTTTTTGTTTTTTGTTTTTTGCAAGGAACAAGTACTAATTTTATATTTAGGAAAAACTGTACAGCTATTTATACATGTTATTTTTATATAAAGCTTTAGCAAATGTTTATTGAATGCCAACTGTGTGCCAGGCATACAGTAGTGAACAAATTATCTGCTTCAAAGAAGCTTACATTTTAGCAGAGGGACCGCAAATAAACAATAGATATATAATATCAAATAATGACAAGTGTGATGAAGAAAAACAAAACAGGTTAAAGGGATAGTGATGAGGGGAGGAGCTTGCGGAGAGATATTAAGAATAACTCCTATCAATTCATCAACTAATAATCCATTAAGTTCACAGATAGGAATAGAGAAATGAGAATTTTTTTTCTAAGCGGAAAGATTTAGAGATAAAGTCTCTTTTGGCTCAATCTGATCAATGAGTTTTCTCTATAGTAAGTCAAAGAACTTAAATGGCCTCTGCTTGACACATCAATGATTGTCACCTCCCTTCCAACATTAACAGTAAATTCTTCCTTGTAGTTAGCCTAAATCTACTTCCATTAAAACTTCCTTGATAGAAGTACATCTATTTTCCAAAAGTTTTGGACAAGCCAAACAATCATCAAAGTCTAAAAACAATCATCAAAATCTAGTTTGTTTTATCCACCTTACGGATTGCTCTGCATCCTTATGTAGATGAAAGACAAGCAGTGGTATTTATTAAATTGACCCGTCAAGCTCAAGTTCCACCTCCTCCATAGGCGTGCTATGTGTTTGGTTATTCATTCATTCATTCATTCATTCATTCATTCTCTAATGCAAATATTCATTAAGCATCTAACCACCATTAATGACTTTTCTCTTCTAAATTCCAATAGCATTTTAAAGCTTGTAGCCTATAATCTATCTTTGAAAATATAGTTCTCTCTCACCTCTTCAACTAGCCTGTAAAGCAAAAATCAAATTCCCTACTTCAGCACCTATCAGAGGAGTTGATTATGTTGTGTTACCTTAATTTTTGGTAAATAAGCAGTTTAAACACAGTAACATACAATTTAAAGGAACCCCACTGTTATTGCTTTATGAAACAAACAATAACTACCATTTATTGCATGTCTACTCAAGAGTGAAGTTATTCAGCTAAACATTTAACATACGATCAACCCACACAAGAGTCCTGCAGGCTAAGGACTTTAATTCCCATTCTAAAACTGTGGAAAACTGAGGCTCAGAGAAGCAAAGTTAATTGAGCAAAAGTACACTGTTAGTAAATGGCAGGGCCAGGATGAACCCGGATCTGTCTGACATGAAATCCATAGAGACAGAAAGCAGAGTAGCAGTTGTCAGGGAGTGGGGGAGAGAGAAATGGGGAACTCACTGCTTAATGGGCACAGGGTTTCCATTTGGAGTGATGAAAAAGTTCTGAACTAGACAGTGGTGATGGTTGTGTAACATTATGAATGGACTTAATGCTACTGAATTAAAATAGCTAAAATGGTAAATTTTATGTCAGGTATATTTTACCAAAGTTAAAAAAAGAACAAAGCATGTACCCCATGGCCTCCCTATACTTACCTCCCCATGTTTATAATGATAGTTTCATTGCTTCCATCCCTAACCCATACCAACTTCATCCCAGCTGTCCCCCCAACCCCGAATCAGTAGATCCCAGCTTGTCAGGCTATTGATAACCCTGTTCCCACACGCTCTGTAAAGTAAGGCTGGAGTTCCTGAGTGGCACCATGGACAGCAACTTCTGTACCATCTCTTCTATTTCCTGCTAAGAAACAGTCTTACAATAGCCTCCTTCTACCAAGACTTCTGTTGGGTCTCCAGGGTCATACTGTAGCTAGCCCTTTTTAATGACAGCCCTTTCCTTCCAATCTCTTGCCTCACACTGAATTCATATGCCGGTTAACAGTTTGGTCTGTACCTGACATCCTACATTACCCTCTACTTACACTCCCAAAATGGAACCTGGTCACTTCTCCCTTAATGTGAACTTCCCAGATCATTGACTTATATCGGGATTTAGTGACCCATCAAGGAAACAGGAGGCCAAATGATTCAGCCAATGTTGAACTTTGATCGCTTGGTGCTGGCACTGACAATGACTAAATACCTTAGAAAAGTCCTTCCAATGAACTCGAACTGTTAGAAACTGTTGGGCCAGTTCCTTTCAGTATTCTCCACATCAAGATGGTGACAGTACCAACTGAGGAAGCAGTGAAGGCACAATAGATAAGCTGCTTCCTGTCCCACTGAGAGGAGGGCCATACTGCACTGTCTCTATACTCTAATATCCAGAAATTGTAAAATTTCCTTAGACTGTGCTTATGTGTGGTCTCTCTGAAGATAAGTGAAATGATGCTTTGAAGAAAAGTTGAACTTCCATATCTACTTGTGGCTCTTCCAGTATAAATGTGTAGGACAGGGCTGAAGGGCAAAGAAAAGGCCAGTGTGGATCTATAAAAACCATAACGGCCCAGAACAGATTAAACAGAAAACAAATGGGTACAAATGACCCTGCTGGCAGCCTGGGGATTTTCTCATTCCTTCCTGGGGATTTCTACATTCCCTTCTGAATGCATCTTGGCTTTCCATCACAGAGCCAGCCATGAGAAGAGGCGTCTGTGGTTAAGCCTTACAACCCTTCATCTAAGCTTAGAGGTCTGCTGCTCTAATGAGTAACAGCAGCATGTTTCTGGGTACTCTTAATTATAGATCACACATTACCGTAACTCTCTGTTTGCCTGACTAGGAGCTCCCTGAAGACAGTGGCTGGCTCTTAATCATTTATGTATTTGTAAACCTAGCAGAGTGTTTGGCATTTGGTATGTACTTGGTAAATTCTTCTGTGATTGATTATTGAATCAAAGAATGAATGGACAAAGTAGATTGACTGATATTTATTTTCTCAAAGGCTCTATTTTTTCTGGGGAAGTTACAACGCCCTCTGTATTTTCATTAAAAAAAAAAAAAAAAGCTATAGCTAGAAGCTAATCAGTCTGTGCAAATTAACTGAACAGAATAGAACTTCAGCCATGGAGTTTTTTACTGTATTGGCTTGTTTAGCATCTATCTTCGGTGTCTGGAGGACTGAATTTCTCTGGAAGGACTAGAAATTTGAATTAAATAGGACAGGAAAAATTCGGAAGCATCAAAATGGTCAAAGTATTATGAATAAACATGTGTTTCCATTTCAAAACAAAATGAAACATAAAGCAGTGTTTTATGCTCCATTTCTCATTTCACGGATTTCCATTACATTATTAAGTATATCCCTTAGAGGCCATTGTGGAGTAAAGAGCACCGAGAAGTCAGGAGTCAGGGAATTTGGGTGTGAATTTTGTTTTTGCTCCTATTTGATTGCCCAAAATCACATATTAAGTGGGTGAACACGGGAAAGATATTTAAACTTCTCTAGGTCTCAGTATCCTCATTTATAATGTAAGCATTAAGCTTTTGACATAGACTATTAATATAATTCATGTCAAAATATTTTGTAAAATATACAGCCCTGTGAAAATGTTAAATTTATTCCTAAATATTTTTATTCTCATTGATGCTACTGTAAGTGGACTGTCTTCTTAATTTGTGGCCTTATCTTTTACAGGGATGTATACATGTGGAAATACGAACATGATAAATCTATTCAAAATGAAGCTGACTGAATCCTAACACTGAAATTCAGTATCGGCTGGGGCTTGGCTTTACCTCTGTTAAAGATTAAACTAATCAAATGCTGCCTTCTAAAATATCACAGTGATCCTTTTGATAGTAATGTTCCAGAACTTCTAATGCACTTACAGAATTTAATTAAGACTTGCAAGAGGCAAAAGAACAAGACAAGTTACCTAATATAGTGTTTTGTACTGTGCATGCTTTCAGAGCATATTACATAAAATTACCTTTTTAAAAAAGAGTTTCCCTGAACCAAAAGGGAACTGATGGTTTTTCTGAGCACCTATTATGTGCTAAAGTATGCAATGAAACTACTAAAAGTTATTCATCCCACAACTCATGTGTTAAATAGGTCACCTAAAGTCACTTGGAGAGTCAACCCTGGAGTCAGATTCCAACCTAGGTCTGTTTGACTCAAAGGGACCAGGTGCTTGTCACTATACTATACCACAGAATCTGAACTGCAGCATTCAGAAATCTAACACTTGCATCTCCCACAGCTTTGAAGAATACTTCTTTTAGTCCTTTGCATGTTATTCAAAGTCACAGTTCAATTTGAGATGGAAACACCAGGAAGAATGATTACCTTTAGGGAGGAGCCATAGCTGGGAGAGAGACTAAATTAAAACATTTTGTACTTCTTAAATTTGTACCATGTGCAAATATTATCTTTTCTAAACACAGAAAGATTCTTGAGAGACAGACAGAGAAAAGGAAATACTGGTCCCTGGACCAACTCTGCCATTTATTGGGACAAGTCACTTCACAATCTTCTGAATTTTGTTTCCTTTGCTATAAAATGAATGTACCACATCAAGAGTGAACCTTAATGTAAACTATGGACTTTGGGTGACAGTGACATGTCAACGTAGGTTCATCGACTATAACAAATGGACCACTCTGGTGGAAGGTGTTGACAGTGTGTGTGTGTGTGTGGGTGGGAGCTGTGCAAGTATGGAGGCAGCGGGTATACTTTCCGTTCAGTTTTTTCTGTGAAACTAAAACTGCTCTAGAAAAATAAAGTTTATTTTTAAAAAAAAAGAGCGAGAGAGAAGTTATATTAAATTATTTCTAAAGTTCCTTCAAGCTCTGAAGTTCAATATTCTAATTTACTCTACAGAAATAATAAATTCAGAAAGAGATGTCGTCAACTGGTCAATCTGACAAAGAAAGAAACTTTAATTAGAAATTCATCAAGATTAGATGAGGCAAAAAGACTTGGAAAATTAAAGTTAAGATTCCCTGAATCTGGAAACAGAGAAATAAAACAGAAATGAGAATGTAGAAAATAAACTAATAAGGTATAATCTAACCTTTCTTACCCTAAAATTTCTTCTGCCTTTAGGGAGTCTCAGAAAGCATAGTGACAAATACTGAAAGGAAACATCCCAGCACACCCCAATATCAGATTCTGGCCAGTTCTCTTAAGAGCGAGAAAATGTCCACACAGAAAGAATTGGAATTATCTTCTCCTGCCCTACGCAGAACCAACCTCTTTGCAATCTAGGCCTCTCTTCACCTATGTAGGCAAAGAACAAACATTTATCCCTCTCATACCAGGAAGAACAAAAGAATTTCAGCATTCTAGGGATTCAGAGTCAGAAGAAGACAGAATAGGAAGCAATTGGACTAAAAATTATTTGAGCTGCATATCTGTTTTTTGGCTTTATTTTACCAGATGTAAGGTGCACACCCAGAAATTATGAGAGTTATTTATGTAGATGGAGTACAAGTAGGTATGCCAAGTTTTAAATTCAATTCAACCAGCACCTACACATACACCTGTATTGCTGAGAACTTTCCACTTGGCCCACCAAAGCCACACTGCTGTACTTGCTGCTGTGTATGAAGGATGCAAGAATAGAAAGCCCTTCCCTAGTCATTGCTCCTGCCATAAAATTTTCATTCAGAGAGCTAACGGTTTATTCCCTAAAATACCCAAATGTATTTATACTTACACTGTTTCAGAAGGAAATATTTCTAAAATGGATTATATGCAATCCCTGCCTCCTTAAACAAAATATGTATACTGAATCTACCAGCCCCAACATACTGTGCTTTTCAAATTATTATGCTCTTTTGGGGTACTTTTTCTGTCTCTTTCTTGCTCCTCTCTGCAGGCATCCTCTTGTCAGCGTGCCTTAGTCTAAAAAACTTCTAAATTGTTCCTTCTAATTCTGCTATGGTCATAAAAATCAGATAACCAATCTAATCAGGATTCTGTATAAAGTAAAGGTGAAACCAGCTCTGAGGAACTAGGGCTCTGCAGCTAGAGGTTGAGAAGGCAGCAAGGTGGGCAGCTGTTATAATACAGGTGATACAATGTTTACTTGGTGCCAAGTGAGGCACCAAGATAACTCCAGTAGACTCAAAACTCCAGTAAGACCCAGTAAGATGAAAACAGGACTATAAAAATTCCTCATTCAGAGAGTAGAGAAGGAGCAAAAGTGTGGAGACAGAGAGAAAATTATTGAGGATGATTTTTTTGAACAGATGTTGGTGAGGGTGAGTTTCATCTCTCAATCCACCAAAAAATAAAAGACAACCCAATTTAAAAATAGGCAAAGGCTCTTAATAGACATTTCTTCAAAGGAGACCTTCAAATAGTCAATAAGTACATTAAAGGTTGTTTGATATCATAGCCATTAGGGAAATATAAATCAAAACCACAGTGAGTTATTTCTTTATTCCTACTAGGAGGGCTATAATTTTAAAAAAGAATAATAACAAGTGTTGGCCAAAATATGGACAAATTGGAACTCTCATAGATTGCTGGTGGGGGTGTATAATGGTACATGCACTTTGGAAAACAGTATGGTAGTTCTTCAAAAGATAAAATATTGAGTTCCCAAATAATCTAGCAATTCTACTCCTAGGTACATACCCAAGAAAAATGAAAATATACGTACACCCAAAAACTTATACATGAATGTGTCTATAGCAGCATTGTTCATAATAGCCAAAATGTAGAAACAACACGAATGTCCATCAGCTAATGACTAGACAAACAAAATTTGGTATATCCATATAAGAAAATATTTGGCATTAAAAACAATGAAATATTGCTCCATGCTACAATATGGATGAATCTTAAAAACATGTTAAGTGAAAAGCCAATTGCAAAAGACCACATATTATATGGTTCTACTTATATGAAATATCAAGAACAAGGAAATCTATAGAGACAGAAAGATTAGTCATTGCCTAGGGCTGGGGGCAAAGAGGGGAGAATGGCGAGTGACAGCTAATGGGTATGGGTTCCTTTTAGAAGGGACGAAAATATTATAAAATTAGATTGTGAGGATGGTTGCACAGCCCTTGAACACACTAAAAACATTGAATTGAACACTTTAAATATGTGAATTGTGCGGTATGTAGATCATATCTCAAGAAATCTGTTAAGAAGAAAGGAAGAGGGAAAGAAAACTAGGGACTGGAAACATTCCCAAATGCCTCTCTAAAATTAAACACCCTCTTGTTACCCAGTGAGTTGCTGAATCAATTGAACCACCCCAGATGTTTTCCTTATTTCCTGCTGTTGAGCTGTACTCTATAATTTAGTATTAAAAGAAAGTTAATAAAGACAACACAACCTGTGTTGCTAAATTTTATAAAATGTTTACAATTTTCCTCCAACACACACATTTCCTCTGTTTTCCCACTGCAGCTGAGCTGCCAAAACCTCGTAAAGAGAATAATTACCCTCTACACCCCTTTCTGCTTACCCTTGTGCATAATCAAGTGTCTACAGCAAACTAATGTTTTTCTTGCCTCTCCAGGAGATTTTAAATTCACTAAACAGTTCACTGAACTAGAAGTAGTTTTCCCCCACTTTTTTGGGCAATCTAGGAGAAATGGTAGGATTCACTATTTCTGGATCTCTCTGTCTTTAGAGGCTAATTCGCTTGCCAGAAAGAAGCTGTTTTGTTTTCTTTTTCCTCTCAAAACAATTTATTGACTTCCAAGGAATACTATGAGGAAAGTTTAGTCACAATTAGTTCTACTATCAGCACTTTAAGTCTGACATTCCACACCCAACCATTTAAGAGTTTTTCACCATGATATTCCTTAGATGAGAAGTGACTAAAGATAGCTGGGCCTTGTTCTCTAATTCAGATCATTTGCTTTCTACACTGCTCTACAAAACTTCTTGTCTTGCTATAATCTGAAAAAGCCTTGACTACCAATATGCAGAATAGGACATAAGAACTTTCTTTTCATAAATCTCTAAATGAGGCATTAAAAAAATAAAAACAGCATTATATTCACTAATCGCATGTCATGTTTTATCTATGAGCAATTTATTTATTTTTATTTTTATTTTTTAGGCAAGGCAACCCTTGGTTGACCTCACAGATTGCAAAGACCTTGTCTGCTTACAATTCTTTATTTTTTATTTTTTATGCCTACAGCACCTGGCCTTCCTAGGTGGTCTTCCATCCATCTATGAGTAATTTAAATCTATATTTGTATGTTAGTTGTTTTTTTTTTTTTTTTGGTATACCTGTAAAGGGTATACTTTTTGTTTTTTAATAGCAACATTAAATAAAAGGGTAGTAAACATCTCACTTTAGTAAAAAGTGAGTGTCCTAGAGAATGAATTTTGAATTTCTATGCATGCATTTTATATCTATGAATTTATTAGTGTTACACATAAAGCTTAAAACAAAACAAAAGCACCTGCCTTCTTATCTGAAGGAACATGACTTAAGATTGACTATACACCCTAATACACAGTTGGTGGGAATATAAAATGGTACAGCCGCTTTAGAAAATATATTATGTGATGCTATTTATATGCGATGTCTCAAATAGTCAAATCTATAGAAACAGAAAGTAGATTAGTAGCTGCCTAGGGCTGGGGGGAATGGTGGTGGAAGGACTTGGGAGTGATGTGAGGTTTCTTTTTGTATAATAAAATGTCCTAAAATAGATTATGATGACGGCAGCACAAATCTGTGACTATACTAAAAAGCCATTGATTTGCACACTTTAAATGAATGAACTGTACAATATGTGAATTATCTCTTACAAAGTGGTTTAAAAAAAAGACATTCTACATCCAAATGTCCATTAACCGATGAACAGATACACAAAATGTGGAACAGTCATATAATAGACTATTACTTAGTAATAAAATGGGACAAAATTTTGATATATGCAACAGCCTGGATGAACCTCATTAACATGCTAAGAGAGAGAAGCCACAAAAGAGTACATACTGCATGATTCCCTCATATGAAATATCCACAAAAGGCAAATCTAGAGAGGTACAGAGCAGATTCATGGTTTCCTGGGGCTGGAGGTGGGAACTGGAAGTAACTGTAAACAGGCACAAGGGATCTTTTTGGGGTGACTGAAATGTTCTAAAACTGTATTGTGATGGTTTCACAACTCCGTAAACTCCGAAAATTTACTAAAAATCATTGAATTGTACACTTAAAACATTATTCTATGGTCTGTAAAGTATACTTCAATCAAGCTGTTTTACAAAAACAATTTAATCTAAAAATTTTTTAAGAGGCAAATAACTTAATTTTTCTAATGGGCAGACTATATGAATAGATAATTTATAGAAGTAAAATAAGAATGAACCAAAACCAGAAAAAGACGCTGCACCTCACCAGTAATAAAAGAACTAACTGCTAATTAAAACTACATTGCACCTAACAGACTGTCAAAAATTCCATGGAAACAACTCAAATACCTACCAATAGAAGAATAAACAAATATATGGTGATATAGCCATATAATAGAATAAT